>NW_022900941.1:34400878-34403560 GCF_012274545.1 Fukomys damarensis | reverse complement strand
CTCCATACCATTTCATCATCTGATTTTCTGGAAGGTGTGTTTTTGATATGGAGCTTTCTGAAAGGTTTCTTTTCATAATAAACAAATGAAGAACACAAGTAAAGTTGACAGGAAACCCTACACCCAAAATACAAAAGAAAAAGGAAAAATTAAGGTTACTATAGAGATCTGTGAAGGAGAAGAGTTTCAGAAGCCCAGACATGATTTGGTCCATTAAGAAGTGCCTGATAAATACAGTCTTTGAACTACTAAACCTATCATTAATGTCCACTTAAATGCTCCAAGCAGTTTAACTTAGCAAAATTAGAGGGCTGGGGATAAAAAAAAAAAAAAAATGAAAGGAATGTTTTGTTGAACAAAACCAGACACCTAACTTAGCTGATGTGGGAATGGCCATTATCTTCTATTTCAAGGATTTTGTAGTCAGTTAATAGTTAATGCTAAAAAAGAAAATAAAATCACTGTCTCCTTACTCCTTTGCAGGCTATGCTCCCCAGATCTAAAGGTTCCACTAGATATAAAATTTCTATTGGACTTTGGTTTGATCATTTTAACACTGACTGACACAGTATTGATAATAGCAACACATGTCCTGAAAATTAATGATTCAACAAATATTTTAGAGGAGATTTGTTTGGTATCTCACGTCCTGCCGTGGTAGACCTTACAAATGTACTATAAACCATAACATAAATAAGTGGCTGGTTCCTCACTGTTCAACCACACCTACTATTTATTAAGCACATAGTTTTGTGTATTTAATATCCCTGGAAGTCAGCCTCTATCTTCTGGCCTTTCTTTAGTTTTTCTAAATTCCTATTACTTGCTCTTACTATTCATTTTACTGTTCCTTTATATTGTGTTAATTTTTTGATATCATTTTACATATGTATTATTATTATTATTATTGTACTGGAATCAAATTCAGGACTTTGCTCTTTCAAGGCAGGGGGTCTGCCACTGAGTTTATGTATCATTCATATTAACTAAAATGGATTAACCATACAGTGAGGTTTAATTATGAACTCATTTCTAAATAATAATAAATTTGTTCAAAGAAGAAGTTGAACATGAACTATTCTTAGGCCTGACTGAATTATGGAAAACTACAGCAAAAAACCAAGTGAATTGTGAATGAAGCCCAGAATGATGGGTTGCTAGCTATTTAAGTTCCTCTTCCACAAATAACATTAGCTACTTAGACAGATTTTACTTCTTGAAGCTGATGTAAACTAAATTTCCAAATCTTGAAAACTCCTAACTGGAAGTTCCTTGTATTTAGAAGTGGTCATGAAATAATGCAAAAGCACTTCAGGAAACTTCTGAGCATGAATAAATAATCACGGAGAGAAAGAGATTTTGGGGGAAGCATCTGACAGACAAACAGAGTGGACTCAGAGGAAGAGTTGAAAACAGCAAAACAGCTAGGATGTTCTAATACAAACTTAGTAAATGTGTTCTATCAAAAGCTTACTCTGGGCTTCAACTTACTGGTTTCTAGCTGTTATAAAAGAAATAAAGGAAGGGAGAGAGAGAGGAGAAAAAGTAGAAAAGGAAGAGGGGGAGTGAAATCCTTATCTGTTCTTCTTGGGCTTAAAACAATTTAATCTGACAGGTTTGTAAACTGACTCCAGAACTAAAAGCAACACCAAAAGAGGTCAAAGCATCTATCGGGTTCCTGTAACATCTGCACTTTGGGGTACAGAGACTAAGGTGAAGCCGTGGGCCCTTCAGGAAGACGGGGAGTGTGTCCAGCAGTTGGCCTGTAGGGGCATTCTATGTGGCGGACGGGGCTGAGTAACTCCCTTAAATAACCGATTTACTGCCAACAGACAAAACACTTGCAAAAACTCTTCCACCACACTAAAAAATGACAAGCAAGTCGCTACTCAGACAATCCTCTTTTCCAGAAGGTAACCCTGCTCCTGCCAGCCACGTCCATGCAAGGGTCACAGAAGAATACCTCCTTCCTCTGACCCTCTTTCCTGGCCTCAAAAGTCGTTACAAAACCTTTGCTCTGTCTGCCAATCGCTTTTCTAAAGGGGGATGGGGATGTGGCTTAATTCCTTTCTTCCTCTCTCCTCCCTTTTCCTGTTTTTTTCCTTCCTTCCTTCCCCCTCTACTACCTTCCCCTCCCCACTTCTTCCTTTCTGTATTGTTTTAAAAAAACAAAAATAACCCCATAAGTCTCAGATCCTCCCCACACTCCACTAAAAAAGCCTGAAGTCAGGCACAGGCGGCGGGCTCCTTCGCCAGCACCATCTGATACCTGGATTCCTCCCTTCTTCCCTCTGCCCAGAGGTGCCCGGGCGAAGGCACAGAGGTAGTGAGACCTCTCTCCAAAACTTTCGACTGGTCGCTCCCACCTCCCACAAACTCTTTAAAGCCTTCCAGTGAGAACGGTACGGTGACCTCCGCCTGGCATTTTAGCACAAGAGGCAAAGCAAGAAGAGATTCGCCCCTTTGCTTCCCTCACAGCCCAACTGCGGCGAGCGCAGGGCCGCGCGGCCGGCGGAAGGGGTCGCTGTTTGATCGGAGCAGTCACCGACGCGGTCCGCACCTCCCACGGCCCCACTGGCCCAGCCCCGCCAAGTTCCAACAGCCCCCAGTCGAGCGAGCTCCGGGAACAAGCACCGCCCGGGCAGGAGCGCACGGCGCAGACGAGCCAAGCTGCGGCGCGCG
>NW_022900941.1:34395393-34400805 GCF_012274545.1 Fukomys damarensis | reverse complement strand
CCTGTTCCTCCCGCTCTGCCGCCTTCCCACCCTTCAGCCCCGCGCCTCCCGGGGCGCCCGACCGCTCAGCGATGAATCCAGTGCTGGGCAACCAGACCGATGTGGCGGGCCTGTTCCTGGCCAACAGCAGCGAGGCGCTGGAGCGCGCCCTGCGCTGCTGCACCCAGGCGTCCGTGGTGACCGACGACGGCTTCGCCGAGGGCGGCCCGGATGAGCGCAGCCTGTACATCATGCGCGTGGTGCAGATCGCGGTGATGTGCGTGCTCTCGCTCACGGTGGTCTTCGGCATCTTCTTCCTCGGCTGCAACCTGCTCATCAAGTCGGAGGGCATGATCAACTTTCTGGTGAAGGACCGGAGACCGTCCAAAGAGGTCGAGGCGGTGGTCGTGGGGCCCTACTGACCGGCCCTCCGAGTCCCGCGGGAGCCCCCCCACCGCCCCTACTGCGCCAGTCCCTCTGCGCCCCTCACCATCAGAAATCAGCCAAGGCAAACCTGTCGGAGCCAATTATTTCTCTGGACTTCTCCTATTTTAGTATACATGCTGCCTAAGCGAGCACTCTGGACTTCTCCTTTCCGGACAAAGCGCACCGTTCTCGCTGGCCCTCCGAAAGTCCCCATGCCTGGCTGTAGGAGGGGAGCGCTCTGACTTCCGGACTCAGCAGCAGGTGGCAAAAGAGGGCGTTTAGGGCGCAGAACTTTGGAAGCTGCTACTTGCGTGGGATTCGGGGAGACGGACGAGGCGAAGGCCCTTCACCTGCAGGTTGGCCAAGCCCTGGGGGCAGCTGGAGAGGGCGGGCGGGGGAGAGGCCCAGCGGTGCAGATCGCCTGGTGACCAGAACAGTGACCTGTTTATACGTCTCGCAACAAACCTAATGGGGACACACAAATCCGTGGGCAGATTCACGCCCACTCCTTTCCGCTCTCCCCAGCCCGGGAGGGGAGCGCTGACACCTTTGATTGATTGTAACGTGCCGTTTTAAGGAATTTTGTGTTAGTTTGCTTGAGTACAAATATTTGATAAGTTTTTTCTGCCCTTGTGGCCTGTTTGCCTGCCTGGGGGTTAGAGTTTCGTCACTGTGGGAGAAGGGGTGGGGGGAGGGGGAGCCTGCGAATGTGAATGGGGTGAAATTGTTTCTTTTAGTGAATTTCCAACTGAGTCTTTTGGGGCTCCAGCTAACCCGGGGCCAAAGACTCAGAATAGAACTCCCGTAGCTCGTGACTGCACGGTTTACTCCACAAAAGTGCTCTTGATATCCGTGACACCGTTTTGACAGTTTTGACTTTTTTTCTTATTTAACATTTCCTTAATAAATGTAACATTTAAGTGTTTTGTTCCTGGCCTCCTGGTGGTCATTCTATGCTGCTGGCTGTGAGGAACAGACTGGGGTGAGAGTCTGGTTCCTGGCCAGGGGAATCGCCTTGGAAAGCTGCGCCTCAACTATAGATGGGGTGGGCAGGCAGAGAGGCCTGAGGGATGAGCAGGATGAGATAAGCCTCAGGCACTGAGCTTTCCTGAAGTCACCAACCTTTGTTTTCTCTTATATTTACTATTTTATATTTCGTGGATCTCAGCTTTCTGGTAGGCAGGAGGACAAGAGGGCCCCAGCGGGAAGATGATGCTTCCGTCCCAGCTCCAGCGGGAACACAGAGTTACACGCTAATGAAAGGCCGAGATTGTTTGGCCAGCCTTTGGGGAAGGCGTCTCTTCCCTGATCCACGTCAACAGGATGGCACTGGGATGCTGCTGTGGAAAAAGAAAATTATAAAATGTGAGGAAAAGGAGCTGCTAAAAGTACACAATGACGTTGATGCTCCCCAGTGTAAACCACTGTTAGTAAAACATGACGTGTTGTTTTTGCCATATTATCTTTTGTAGAGAAAGGATGAAATTAAACGAGGGATCCAAATAAATGATAAATATTTGGGGTGATGGATTGCTAATTAGACTGATTTGGTCACACCCCAATATATACACGTACTGAAGCATCACATTGTACATCGTAAGTATATACAATTTCTATTGATTAATTAATTAAAAATAAAGCACAGAGAGAGAGAGAGAGAGAGAGAGAGAGAGAGAGAGAGAGAGAGAGACTATCTAGTTTGATCTTTTTCGTTTAGAGTAGACAGCCCAGGCCAGGCCAAGGGTTCAGAGGAGTTGGCCGAGGTGCTGAATGTCTGAGATGAATTTATAACCAACTTGGAAGGCTGAACCAGAGCAGAATTACAGATGGTGGTAGGCAAATTTAGGGCTCAGAAATTGAGCATCTTTGGAAAGAAGGGCCTAGAAATCCGTGCCTGTGAAAATAAACCAGAGAATACAATAACTTCAGGTTTAAATTTGATAAAGGCTTTTGAGCAATTTACATTTAGCCTAGGGTAGGATCCTAAATATTTTCTAGAAAATAAGAGATTCACTAGGCTACTATAGCAACTGAAATTTCAAAGACCTCAGAATAGCAAAGACTAAATTAAACAATAATAAAGTCTCTCATTTACTCAGGAAGGAACATAATAGTGCAAATGAGTCCCAGATTCGGGTTCAAAAGGATTGCAGGCCATTAGCTTCTTGTACACTATCAAATATCCATTTCACTTTCAAATAAAATCTTGCCAAGAATTACAACCTTTTTAAACATTAATGGTGTTGGTCTTTAAGAAAAATAAGGATGTGAAGTTTTGCTTGTTGCTATCTCTTCAACAGGTAAGGATTTTTGTTGTTTTTATTTTTCTTCATGTCTGGGGAGGGTACAGTTGACAGCACACAGTTTACCTTTGCTAATACATAGGAAAAGAAATGGAATCTTCTTATTCTGTAGATAGTTTCTTTGGTGTCAAGTTAATATGCTGCCTCTATATATCAAAAAGAGAAACAAAACTGAGTAAGGAGTTTATCCTGGAATAAGCAAGACATTTAAATTTTAATGTGTGTGTGTGTGTGTGTGTGTGTGTGTGTGTGTGTGTGTGGTTGCAACATCCACTGAGCATCCCTCTTCCTGGAGAATTAAGTACCAGTGAATTAAGTACTCTGGTGGAAATTGATCTGAAATTAAAAACAAATCATTCAGGGTTTGGAGGATTCTTGCTTTGTTCTCTGCTCTGAAGGAAGTATGTGCTTGCAGCTGGCTTCGGATACAAGGAGGTACTTCAAACCTTCAGGTCAATTTTAAATAGTTTATATAGAACAGGTTTTCATTTAAAACAAGTTCTGAAAGTTTAAAAAAGTGGTCTTTTCCTCTCTCTCTTCTGTCTTGTTTGTCTTAATGTTTTTTTCACACCTCTTTCCTCTTCCTAATACCCCAAAAAGCAAAATTTACAGTTTCTTTTTATTGAATTTACTGTTTCTTACCTTCTCAAGTGTGCATATATATTCTCTTATCTTCAGAAATTATGATTGTGAGACAAAACAGAAAGTGCAAAATTAGGTACACAGGTAGAAAAGATATATGAACACAGCTTTGTAAACTATGATCTACGCATTATAAGGAAATGCACACGGGTCTGAAGTGCATGTAGCCCTAGGGACTATTTCCTGCCAATATCCCCTCTCTTGAGCCCTTAGGTCCATTTGTTACTTAGAGAGATGCCAAGTGGCTCTGGGTTTTATAGATGAGGCTAGAAGCTTTTTACACTCTCTATTCCCTGATGGCCATACAGCAACCACTTTTCCAGGCCCCACACCACTCCTCTCACTCAGCCTTTGGCTTCTTTTGTCCCTCATTCTAAAAATTGCATTAAATGAAACTTTTAAATCCTGCTCAGAGCTTTATGCAGTGCCAATTTTTTTCCCACAGACATGCTGTAAGGAAATCAACTTTTGAAATTCCCTCTGTGCTTAACCTAAGAGACACAGTCAGCCTAAAGCGACTGGGAAATTGAGAGGGGTAAATGCAAACGGGCAGGTTCTACCATTCCACACTGAGATTGCCATGCAGTCAGTAATCAGTAGAAGAGTGGGGCTGGAGAGGGAGAGAGAGAGACGGGGGCTGGGGGGGAGAGGAGGGAGGGGAGAACAGCTTCCTGAAAATGCTAGGCCTGGCATGACCCAGGTGGGACTTATCTGATGCTCCCTGAAGCCTTTCTGAAAATGCAGCAGACGCCAGGAGAGGTTCTCATGCGACAAGGCTGATAGATTAGTGGGATCTCAGGCTGGGCAGGTAGCCACTGACACCTCATAGCCTAATTGTCTAATAGTCTAATAGGCTCCATGCAAGTAGCTTAACCAATTATTGATTTTTTTCTTTTTCTTTTTTCTAACATGACTGGTATGACTTTCTACTCTCTGAAAATACAGCTATATCTTGGACACCTGGCAGGAAGTCAAGGTAGCGTTCACACTGCCTAGCCAAGCCTGAGATCACTCTATGTCCTAGTGAGTGGTCTGTGATTTCTAATTTTCAAGTCTCCTAGCTTCTCACTGGATCTCAAGTCAACCCCAGTATCATGTCTTCATATGCTAACTTTGAGGAAGGGAGAGGCACATTTTAGATATTAGCAATTTTGATTCTGATTTCTAAGCTGCTTGGCAGCATCATTCCTAACATAAGGTAGATGGACTCTAACAGGACCCTCTAACTCTATAATTCTAAGGCATCAATTTGTTTAACATGTACTTGTCTTTTATGATACTTCGTGGGTCTTCTCATTATGTGTCTTCACAACATATTTTATCTTTTCAGTCTTGGTCATATGTGCAGATACTTTGTCATTTAAAATAATCAAAGCAAAATTTCAGAACCTTGTCAGGCCTGGGCAGACCACAGTGTCTAACCTGGTAGACCATGCATCATCTATCAGTGCCTTAAATATTCTAGTTCTCAATGTTCTCATTGAACGGAGAAAGGAATGAAGCCCAGGAAGTAGCGAGTACGCAGTTCTTCTAAGTAGGATGAGTTAGGATGAGTATACACTGTTATTTATAGAAACTAGTTAGTTATCTGAAGATTAATAGCCAATTTTTCTGCCCCAAAGTGTTTTTTTTGCCTCAGAGCCTCTGCAACAGCACACAACAGCTGTTCTGCTTGCGCCTTAGAGCCTTCCTGAGCCCTGGATTACTATACATATCATTTTGGGAGTTGCAATGCCAGGAAAGGATTCCAGGCTTCAGTTGTTCTGTAAGATTCAAACCTGGTTTGAAAGCCTTTAGAAACAGCAAGTCTGCAGCAATCCCCTAAACAGAAATCAATAGATCTTTTATCCACCTGCCAAATCCCATTTAAACATATGCACAATAGTGCTAATGGGATATGTTTTAAAATTAACTCTGGCAGTAGTAATTGTTTCCAAATATCTAAATTTAAGTGATCAATGGTTTCTTTCCAGATATTTTTCATGTTGTTTTAAATGCTTACAATTTTAAAAGGATTGATTTTTAAAAAGCTGTGATTTAAAAATTCTTGAGACATCTATAT
>NW_022900941.1:34375097-34395380 GCF_012274545.1 Fukomys damarensis | reverse complement strand
ATATATTATAAATTTTCTGGCATATGTCATTTATAGGGATTATAGTAAAACAGCCAAAATTCACATTTATATTTGTTTGATTTTTATTATATTTAAAGTACTCAACTATTTTAGAGGAAGCTTCTAAAAGGACTATTGTCAAGGGTAACTAGAAACATTTTTAAAGCTTACACAGTAGTCATGCAAACAGTAGCTTGCTTTTAACCTAAATAAAAATATCTATAAATATGAATAAATTAAGCTTATTTTCATTTATTTCAAGTTTCTATGTATATGTGTGTAGTTTTTTTTAAAGAATAATGACTAACTAGTTTTGTTTCCTAAATATATGTAAGAGCTTGCTAGATGAAATATTTTTGAGTGGGCAAATAGAAGCACAGTGATCAATACAAGAAAGGTCAGATCTTATCATAAAGCTGGAACAAAAGAACCCTGACCCTCAGTATCCATTAGTAGTAATATTTTGTGAACACATAATTCAAGTAGCCACACTTTGTTTTAAACACTCCTGTGTACATAACACATTGCTACATACTACTGAAAAAAAATGAGATGGTTCCTATTCATTCAAACCATAAACTATAGGCTCAAAAACACATAAGCATATATACCCACAATAATTCAATGATAAATTATGTACTATTTATGAAATTCTCAGTAATACTGATATACATATATAATTGTGCCACAGCCTAAGTGTTGGCATAGTTAATTATAGGGAAAATAAGGTTGCAGGTTTTCTCAAGAATTTTTTTCTGTTTTCACTTCCCCCTCCTTAACAAATCTTCCTTCGTTATGTACTCCATCTTTCACATGAATCTAAAGATATTTATCGCCCTGAAAGAGTCATTGATTTTTATCAAACCAAGACTCCAGATTCCCAATTGCTCTGAAAAAGGAACTCCTCTGGGGATCAGAGTTCCTCTTCTGCTTGATTTATTTTCCTATAAATTGAGTACAATTGTGTAGTTCATATTCTAAGTTGTATCGATTAAGGCCTGTGTGTGTGCACAGTCACATACTCAGTGTTTCTCATACTATATACCCATGAAATCTGTTTATCCTATTGCAGACTTAAAGTAAGCAACACAAATTCCCCAGTTCTTTCTTTTACATCATGGTTTTGACATAAAATAAATTCATATGAAGTTCCTGGAGTCTTACAATATACATATAATGCATAATATGTATAAATACAGAATAATATACATATATATGCTTCAGCCTTCATTAAGGAATTGGAAGGAAAAAGAAAGTAAAATCCTATAAAACAAAAAAATCAAAGATTATATTTTGTAAAAAAATTGAAAAAATGTTTAGAAATTAAGATTAGGGAAATGAGAGGAGGCTCTAAATTTGAAGGTCAGTGAAAACTGAAAACCTACGGAATAAATTCTCTAGAAATTTCCAGGAAGAAAGATTTAGAATTCTCAAAGCGGTAGTAAGAAAATTTTACATTTAGAGAATTTAATAAAAAGATCAAATACTTTTGTGTAGAGGGGCTAAACATTGTAAGAATGTGGAAATGTATTAATTTTTTCTCCATTCTCTCTTCTCCCCAGAATCTTAAACAAACTGCAGACGTCCTGTCAGCTGGCTCATGTTTGTTTTTTTTTTTTGTTTTTTGTTTTTTGTTTTTAATTTTCAAAGGACAAAGAGGCCTTGCCAGACCTTCTTATATATATCATCAATAAATATTTATTATTTAGTATCCATTAAAGGAGTGACTCTGCAGTAGGTCCTAACTTGGACTTTGGAATTGAGTGCAAAATGTCATGAAAGTAAAGGGCCCTGCAATTCTACCCTGCCTTCTGCACATAGTCTTGGAGTTCCAGCTGTGTAAGCCACACACTTAGGGCTTTTCTTCTCATAAATGAAATACCCCCTGCTCATCCTTGTAATTAATATGGGGCCTGAGCTACTCAAACGATTTCATTTGACTTCGCCCCATGACTTCAGGCGGCATACACAAAGCTTACGCTACTTAATATATTCAAACTCACAATAAACATGAATATGAAAGCCTGAAGAAAGTTCTCCGCAGGAATTTCTTGGAGCTACTTTTATTTTACTACAAATGCAGCTCAGGAAGAGGTGTTTTATTCATTTTCACCACTGCGAATGTTCAATGAATGAATAATTAAAAAGACCAAGTATAAAATTTCCTTCCCTACAATCCATAGATAGGCTTTCTAAGAAAAATATATATCCTTGTTTTGAGTAACTTACATATCTCCTAAATTCATCAAATGCTTAAGCTAAACTGGCCTTCATTACTTAAAACTCTCTGGATTACAGTCAACACAGATTCAGTACAAGGTAATTTTTAAAAGACAAATGAATTTTCTGACTTGTGTGACTTGTAAGTCCAGGAATCCAAGACCACTCAGGCATATGAGTAGTTGATATCTGAAGTTACTCAGACTCTTGAGTTCATGGTGAGAAAGGAAAATATATATGATATGTCCATGGAATTCTAGGCCCACGCTCAACATCTCACCACTTTAACATCCCCATCAGAAAGAAATTTTCTTTTCCTGGGACACCTTTTGCCCAGTTTGGGTTATGCATCAATTTGCCAAACTTCTATGAACTTGGGTAGATGCAGAAAGAATATTCCTATTTTAACAAGTAGTCAGTTGGTCACAGTAACCCTGGTGTGATGAGGAAAAAGAAAAAGGGACGTAGAGCTGGTTCTTCTCAAACCACAAGGCCATGTGTCTTCAGAGGAGAAGGGATTCTATTATCATAAAAAGCAGAAGGCCAAAGAGAGGGCTGCAAACAACTGTCACCTGGCTGAATGAATCCAAAGCCTAGCGAGATTAAGTTACTTCCCAAGGTCCCACACGGCTAGGCAGTGGTGGAGCCAATAACCAGATCCATTTTTCCTGACTTTTAGCATTGCTTTTAATGCTAGTTATTCTGCTAGCTATCGCTCAGCAAGGAGAGGGCAAAAAGCCTTTTGTAATTTCTTCTGAAGTTCTCTTCATCTGAGCTTATGTTGCTTAAGTGTCCTGGCCAATAGCTGAATTTCTGGGGCAGTCATGGCTACCACCTTAAAGCTGATGATGTGAATTTGGACTAATTATTTGATGACTCTCTGTTTCATGAGATTAAAATCATCAGTTCTCCCCAACTTTGGCTGGGTTTTAATATGAGATGGTAAATTTCATGTTAAAAAGTATTTAATAAAATAAATGAGTACACAAAATAAAAAATTTGTTATTAGATTCATTTGCTGGTGGACTTTTGATGTTCCGCAGAGTGAATAAAATACTTAACATCACCCAAATTGATTTGACAAATTCATTTTGATGGAGTGTCTCTCGTGACCTCTCTAACTTGGAAATGCTGCCCTCTAAGTACATGTTATATTTTCATTACCATTTTTAAAATTCTCCTTGATTTTGCTTCTAAATTGTCCCTCATCTAAACTCATCTTAAAGAACAGAGTTAGATTAACCCTCTTTACCACGTAAAAATTGAACTGGCATTGTTGATTTCTTTGGGTTTCCAGCTGCTTTGCCTATTCTGTATTTCTAACTAGGGAAATTACCTTGCAAGTAGCTTCTCTCCTTCTAGATCTGCACTAGTAGGCTTCTTGATTCTTATTCACAAGTGGGGGGTGGGAGGCAGGGAGCTGATAGTGTGATTGAGAGAAGAAATTTGTCAACCATAGATTGGTGTACAGGAGCTTGTTTTTTGTACAGATCATCACTGCAGGTAAATTCATCTCTGCTTCAGGCTTCCAGCTGGGCAAGCCTGAATCTGAGGACTGGAAGCACAGTGTTCTCAGTAGAGGGTCTCTGTATTTGCAATGTATGCAATGACCTCTAAGGCATACGCATACAAATGTAAGAGCACACTCTCCTTTCTAGTCAATTTATCCTCTCTCTCTTAGCAGGATGGTCTTCCTATAGTTTGACAATATCTTTTTTCAGGACATTGTAACCTAAAAAATAACATTCAATAATTAATAACACAAGTACTCTCCTTTAGACAACTGATTTACTTTGTGATTAATCCTCAACTGATTGCTTCTTACCTCACAGCTTGATCACCCCATTTTTGTTTGGTGATAGTTCTTCTGTACCACTTTGTGCTGATTTCTACTTTCTTGAATCAATAGTTGGTGTCTAGTCCTTTTGTGCCTTAACATTTGATCACTGCAGCAAAATTCGGTATCCAGTGGTTTATAAAATCTTGTTTTTACTATGAAATAGTAAATTATATGCTAACCCAGTCTATTTAAAGAGTGGATTCTGAGCTGAATGAATTATCTATAATTTTTTCTTTTTCTTCAGTGAAAAAAATGTTTTAGGTTGTTTAATTAAAATTGTCTAATATATAGTAGTTTTATAAGTAGAAACTCTTAAAGATTACAAAGCAATGAAGTGGGAAATATCAAATATATCACTTATAGATAATGTATAAAGAATGAAATTATAATACTAAAATTTACAGCTGAAATGTGTTGTTCTTTTTAAAGAAAATTTTGCTGAAGGATTCCTTTAGCTTTTCCACAAGCATGTACTTCTAAATTAAAATAAAACCACATCTATCTTTTATCTAAGAGTGAATATTTCAAATATTATAATACATGGGTTAAATTTTACTGAATTATCTGTACATGACAGTTGTATTTTAATTCTCCAAAATTATACTTTCCTTCTACAAAGCAAACAAAGACTTCACTGTCTACTGAGATAAAGAAAAACTGTCCAGAGGATGAACTTTTGCTATTTGATGTTGGCTTTCTATTCTTATGAATGTGCTGTGTAGAGAAAGAAAATGTTAATGGCTCACTATGATTTGATGATTTTTGAAATAAAAACATTTTCAATGTTTGATTTCCTATGTAGAGTAAGAAGTGCTTAGACACCAAAAGAGTGCTATTAAGGACATTTTATGACACCAAACATATTATCTTCTTGGAGTTTGGGTTAGCTGACATATAACAGTTCTTTAATAAAAGTGGCACTTCAGTTTATAAGCTTAATTTTTCTTATGATTTTGATTTTGAGGAAGATGGCTTTGTTTCTGTTTCTGTGGGGAAGATAGGTGTGGTCATGTTGGCCACGCATGTGGAATTTGTGACCTTAAGGAAAATTTTTCCCAGCACTTTTGTTTGCAAACCAAACTGTTTGCAACCAGAAACATTAATGAACTGAGGTATTGCTGTACTTTATTTTCTTTCATTGTATGTTTTAAATTAAGAATTGAATTAAGAATTTTAAGAAGATTTTACCTCCACGCTGGTCTCCAACAATTTAATCACAATATGATCGGGTCCTTTTTCTCTACGTTAGTCTCACTATTATTTTCTAATTGTTGATGTTGCTGATTTGCAAATTCTGTTCATAGAAACTTAGGAGACACTATATAAGTTCCTGCTGTCACTGTCTCTTCATATGAGTAATATATAATGACTACTACTTTTAATCACAGTTGGTGTTTTTACGTGTGTCACTTCAAAGTTCTCACCACTCAAAATTTGCCAGTACTCACTCCCACTGGAGGGACTGAAGGGCTGAGAACAGCCAAGGATCACACAGATAAAAAGGTGGTTCTCTAAGATGTGAGCCCAGGTCTGAGACCATCCCAGATGAAGAGCTTTTCCATTCTGCTCTCCTGCTAATTTTTCTGGGGAAGAACTGACAGCAAGGAAAGTTTCAACTTTGTCACACACATGCCACTCAGTCATTAACAACTTGTATTCACCCTTACAGCTTTGAGTAATGATTTCACAGAGGAGACACAAAATGATTTATCATATTGGTAGATCTAGAGTTTGTTAGGAACAGATGGCTCTAGGAGATAGGGATGTGGATTTTAGGAGACAATCCAAAATGAGCCCCAACTTGTCCAACTGTATAACCTCCTTACTTGGAAATGTATATTCTTTGAAAATAGGGTTTGGGAGGATATATATATATATATATATATATATATATATATAATTGTAAAGGCCTCTAGTGTTTATTTATATCATGTTGCTAATATTTTTCATTACATTCTGCCTATAAATAATTGTGATTATAAGATTTTATTCTAAAATTTTGGGGCTTATTTGCATGGTATCAATAAAAGTACTGTTAAAAGACAATTTTATGGACTAGATTTGCTTATAAATCTATAATAATTTTACATACTTGGCACTTATATATTTGCCCCATTATAATTCATTTCCATATGTTGGGTCACATAATCTTTACAAACCTGTTAAAGGGTGTTTTTCCCCATTGTTGAAAACAAAACTGGGATACAGGAGGGTAATATACTGATCAACTAAATTTGGATACAAAAAGATCCTGAGAGACTTGAGTAATGGTCTGATTTTTAGCAAGATATACTCATGTTCATTGCAGCACTATTTACAGTATTCAAGATATGGACATGACCTAGGTATCTATTGATGGGTGAATGGAAAAATTAAGTATGGCATATAGACACAATGGAATATTATCTGACCATAAAATAATGAAATTTTATCATATATGGCAATGAAAACATCGTGTTAAGTGGAATAAGTCATTCACAGGAAGATTTAAGTGAGAACTTGCTGAAACTTTTGAGGTTTGCTGAAAGCTAAAAGTAGACCTCATAGAAATAGATTAGAATAGTGATGACCAGAGCCTAAGAAGGGGGGTGGTTGATGGATAAAGACTAGTTAAAAGTGCATTTGGATAGAAAGCATAACCTCTAATGTTCTATAGCATGATAGGGTATCTCTGATTAACATTTAATAATATATTTCAAGCAGCTAGTAAAGCAGATTTTAAATGTTACCAGCACAAAGAAATAATAAATATTTCTGGTGATGGATATATACATTACCCTACGGAGATCATTACATCTTGTATACATGTATTAAAATACCACATATTCTCTCATACTATGTGCATAATTAATTTTATCAATTGAATGGAATTAACTTTCAAAAACATTTTTTAACTCCATCAAGCACAAGATCCTGTATGTAAACTAAAACATCTCCACAGTACAGAAAGGAGAAATGCAGCTTATCAACATATCATAAATAAAAAACACATGGAGTTCTTCTCCAAGAAGAAGTTCAAGAAAAAGTCAATGGAATATTGAGGTCACTAAAAGTAGTGAACGTAATTAAACCTGCACTAATGGAAGGGCATAGACTATCACAAGGAGCAGGATAGGTCCAGCTCTCCCATGTTTCTTGAGATTATTTTGGAATGGGTTCTGCTCCTAATACCACATTTTTAAAAAGTTGTAAACGAACTCAGATGTATTCAAAAGAAAGCAAATGTCATGATTCTAACACTGTGTTATAAGAAAAGTGGTCAAAATAGCCGCTTAATATTGGGAAGACATACAAAAAATCTCACAGATAACTGTATGGACGTTCTCCACAATGAAAAACTGCCACAAACAAGGAAGATCACAGTTGTTTAATATTAACTCAAGTAGTAAAACTGGCAACAGTGAGGAGAGGAAGCTCCATACATAAAATTCAAACCTTAACAAGCAGTGTTAATAATTAGAGCTAAGAAGTGAAAAAATTATCTGTCCCTGGATGAGTGCACAGCAGAGATATTACAAGGAGATTCATGAATTAGGTGAATAGTTAGAATAGATCACTGTGGTTTCTCAGGATTTTATTCTACACTCTCCTTTTGCACAGGAAAGCATGAGCAGCTGGCAGGTGGCCACTTTATGGCCAGAGCAAGCAGAAGCCTGATCAGGGACTTTGGAGAATGACTAGCTTCAGTTACAAGATTTAGGGAGTGGTTGCAGTAGCAACTTATGCAGTGCAGAGAGAAGGCTGATTTCTCCTTTCTTGCTCAGATGAGTCCATGCTCTCGCACCTCCCTCATTGTACCAAAACCATCTGTGATTACACCTTTGCCCTAAATATTATAAGTTTATCATCTCACTTGTAAATCGACCATTCCCAGTTGGTTTATCAGGAAATTACACTCAAATTGGCCTTGAGATTATTTTACTAAGGCAGGTGCACACAGCGCCTCCTTGATTTTTCCTAATTCAGAGGCTTTCCTTACATTAAGTTCAATCTGCTAAAGAAAAACTAAACTAGCTCAGGGGCACCTGTTTATCTAAAACAAAGGAATCCCTGAGGCATAGACTGTCATGGATTTAACAGGATTTTATTTGCCTACTATACGAGTAAAAGCTGTAAATGGATAAATTATTGTTTCTAATGCAACACAAGATGCAGTCTCTCTGCCAAACTAAATAATCAAATATAAGAAACACGTCATTGTTTCTCAAAATGAAAGTTTAGGCTTGAGGGCAAACACAGAATCTAACTCTGCAATTACAGAATTTTGTTTAATAATCTGAATCATACTTCAAAGAACACAGCCTTGCTCTGAAGAATATGAGATTTTAGCCCATGTGCTACTGAAATTCCAAAATATCTTTCCACAGTCCTACAGTTGTTTACTATTTCATTCCTTATAAAAAAACACACAAAAGTTTCTGTGGTGTGAGAAACTTGAACAGTAAATAAGGGCTAAGAGATATAATAGATAATGTGAAATAGGAAGAAAAGTGGGAAGGGTAGAGGAAAGAAAAGAAGGGAAAGGAATAACTATGAGAAAAGGAAAAAAATGGAAACAAAGTCTTTGTAAATAAGGAGGGCTGGAGGGGCATAAGAGAAGGGGTAATGGGGGAAAAATAAGAACCGTGATATGTCATGCAAAGTTGCAAATTCTCAATGATGAATGCCATCATACTGTATACCTCAAATGTACCGATTAAATTAATGAAAAAAAACACACAAACGTTTTTTTAATAGGAACAATATTTCAGGCTAGATGACTTTCAGGATGATAGAGGTATTCTTAGCTGCTAGGGGCATATGGTGAAATGAAGAATACCTTTCTTGATGCTGATTGATTTGTTCACCAAATCAGGAAGAAAGAAGCCAGTGAGCTTCATCAAGCAGGAGAACACTCATTCCTCCTGAATCAAAGTCAGTTCTGTTAGAACTGCACCACCATGCTGCTTATGTCTGAACCCTTGTGTAAGAACTTTAGGTATGGGTTGTCCAAAATGTAAATGCCTACATACAGCATAATTTATACTTTCTATACACCTATTTATCATTAATTTCAATAAAGAAAATATTATACATTTGTATTGCTTAAATATATTCTTAATGATATAGTTCATATTTTAAAATAAGAAAATATGCATGGAATCGTAAGACCTGAGTTTTTTGCTTCTAGGTGACACTGCCATTAAGCATATCATATTATCCTGACCTACTTTTGTAACATTGTGTGACCTCGTAGTCCTGTATTCCAAAGTCTTTGTATTTGGCATTGTCACCTTAGTATCTTCCTTAAAAGTTCCTTGCTATTATATAATTTCATGTCCTGTCCTCAGAGTGGCCTTTAATTTGAAATCCTGACAGGAACACCATCTTTCTGAACACTAGTTTGATTAAACATATTTCCAAAGAAGTCTTTCAAAGGAAACATCTCACCCAGTTTCCATTTATAAGCACAAAGTAGCATATGCTTTGAAATGACAATAAGTCATCTTCCAAGTTAGGCTTAAAGTAACATTGATGTGGTCTCAAATCCTAGAAGGAGTCTGTGGTTTATCCTTGTTGCATGTCCCTCATGTATCTGGAGGCATAGGAATTGGGCGGGATAAGACCCCAAAGTGCTAATACAAATAACTCATGCCCACAACTTTCTCAGCTCAGATGGGTTTTTAGACCCGAGGCTTCCATCTAAAGTCTGCTGAGTTTGTGAATGAACATTGTCCACAGTAGAGTATAATAGTAACTTCCAGAGGACCTGCTGGTGGGATCAGATTAATCTTAACAATGTTCCTTGTGCTCTCAAGCTGATGCCTGGCCAATCTTTAATCTAGACAACCACAGCTTTGCTCCTGAAGTCCATTTGTTCATATAGTCTACCCATCTCATCCCAATTCCTGCCCCAGGGAACTTAAAAAGTCCAGATGTACTTCTGACTCTTCTTGGGAACAATTTAAAATTGTGCCACCACATTTTTTCCCATAGAATATAACCCTGCTTTGAAACTATCACTACTTTGTCTCAACAATGACAGTATATATTCTGGAGTTCTTAGAATAGTTAGAATCAAGCTTGAATTAACCATACCAATATGGACAGAGGGATTTGGATGGCTTGTTTATTCCTCTCATCTGAAGCCAAACTCAGAGTTGATCCAATTTACATTTTCTAGTCCTTTCCCATTCCCCTGAACTAGTACAAAACTCTAATATAATTTTTAATTTGGACATAATGTGCTTAGTCATAATTAACCAGTACAATTTTTTAAAATAATACATTTTTAGGAAGAATTTATGGGTTCCACAATTGGGGAGTTCTGAAGGCTTGTGGAGCTGACTCTTGTCTGCTCACAGTTATAAGGCTGGCAGCTGCATTTATTGAATTATTTATATGTTTCTGCTGCTCTCTGTACTTTCCAAGCTAGTGAGAGCCTGGACAGAGTGGAGACATGGGGGGAGGAGCGGGGGAGGGGGTAGAGTGAGAGAGAGAGAAAGAACATGTTCAGTTACAGAGGCCAAGAAGATGACTTATTTGGACCTGAATTGGAGAAACATTAATATGGCCAATGCCTTAACATACACTTGAATTTGTGGTGAGTCAGCTAATAAAAACTCTAAAAATCATTACTAGGATATCATTACATTCTTCTTTACTATGTAATGTTCCCACCACACTGCCAAGCAAGGGCAAATTGCTTTTTAAATTATTTATCAAAGGAGTGAAGAGAGTAGGGATATAAATTATATTTTCAGAGAAACTTTATTCTTCCGAATACTTAAGAATAAAAAGAGAATATTCTGTGTAGAAATAGTTCATTAAATTGTACGTGGGCCAAGAGAATGAATCACAAGATTCTTTTTTTCTTCTTTTTTCTTTTTTCTTTTTTTTTTTTTTTTTGTTTTTTTGAGACAGGGCCTCACTATGTAGTTGAGGCTGACCTGGAACTCACTATGTAGCCCAGGCTGGTCTGGAACTCATAGTGATCCTCCTGCCTCAGCCTCCTGAATGCTGGGATTACAGGGGTGTGCCATGATGCCCAGCAATCACAAGATTCTTGCAAAATCTTTTCAGGATCCAAGAAAAACTACACCTGTTTATGAGCCAGTAATAGGAAATTATGATTTCTTGTAATAATATTCTGTTCTGCTCTATGAACCAGGACCAAAGAACACGCTCCATCAGTTTCATATTCATTTACAAATATGTCCATCTCTGGTCTTCCATTGCAATGCAAGTCTTTTCAATAGTGACAAATTTTAAATCCCTTTCTTAGTGATGAATGTATAGTGTGGCTCAGTGAGTCAAAT
Source organism: Fukomys damarensis (assembly GCF_012274545.1). Classification (NCBI taxonomy): domain Eukaryota; kingdom Metazoa; phylum Chordata; class Mammalia; order Rodentia; family Bathyergidae; genus Fukomys; species Fukomys damarensis. Next base: position 34,384,022 of record NW_022900941.1, on the reverse strand, counting down.
TTGGTTTCCATTTCCTTTGATTCTAGAGAATGGGGAAGGTGGATGTAAAATGACTTTGGTTCCTGACACCAGTTAAATAAATTTATGTCAGTGATTGATTAAAAGATCACATGGTTTGGCAAAGCATCACAACACTGCATCAGTGTTCAAGAGAGCTGAAACGGCCATCGATTCTGCCACATTACCTTAGGAAGAAAAATCTGAGATCGCATCCAGCTATTAGCAGCCATAAGCAGAGTTAACATTTGCCTCAGTTGCTGAGAAATGGAACTTTGAAAAGGAGGTCCTATGAAAGCATTTAAATGTGCATATATACATATATGTGCCTTTATGTATTTTATTTGAACAACTAATTTTATTTTATTTTTTTAGTATTTTTTATTAAACAACTAATTTTAAATTGAAATGTAGAAAACACAAATGACTGTTACTGCAGTCAGTAACAAGAGATGTTTACCTTGGAAATATGTAACTTTCAACAAGTACTTTGAGATTTTGTTTACCTATAGTATTTTATGTATATGAGGGGAATGTCAGCTATAATTTTCTTGTTCTTTTTTAATTACAAAAGTGTATGAGGCTGTAAAAAAATGTTTAGTACAACATAAACATTTAAAAATCTGTCCCTATTCACCCAAAAAATATCTTGGGGATAGATGTGCTACCATAAGAATTTGGGATATTAGATAAAGTGTGCTTTTGAGTGTATGTGTGTGTGTGTGTGTGTGTGTGTGTGTGTGTCTGTGTGTAGTACCAGGGATCAAACTCTGGTCCTTGCACTTGTGAGGCAGGCACTGGAACCACTGAGCTAAATCCCCAGCCAGGATATGCACAAAGTAAAAGGAGAAAAATATACAGGTGATGGCAGATACAAATGTCACCTTATCGAGTAAAGTATATAAATTTGTCATATTTTTTTACAACAATTTAACTTATAGTGGAAGGTCCCATACCATCAGATCAGGAATCTCTCAATTACACCTCATCGTCCTCAGAATTGGGCCCACAGATGGGAGTTCACAAAGCGCCAAGGCTTTAGGAGGATCAGGCGTGGCATCTTGTTCTTTTCCTTGTCTTTCCGTGATGGCATCAACTGAGATGACTCTTGTCTGATGTGTGCTGGACTGCGGATCCACATAGGTCCCTCCATATAGAGCGTTTGCAGTCTGGTGGCTCACAGTATTAAGTCTATGCCATGCTTGCACCTGTAAGTATTATGGATTTACTTCAGGAGCACAGAAATTCTGCCATTCCTGCATCTTTCCAAATGTCCTGACTTCGTAAAGTTGACTCAGACTCTACCTAGACACACCTCAGAGCTACTGCTGCATCTCTGGAGATGCTTCATCCTCACTTCTTTTGGATACGTACAGCCAGCTGAGCTTAATCTGTCTGGCTTTGCCTTAAGATGGTTAAAGGACGGGGATCTGTCTTTCTCACTTACCTATTTCTATGAAATCATACTGATCACTCTTAACTCTCCTCTTCTCTCCTTGATGGGTAAAGTGATCAGAACGGCTCCTTCTAACTTTTGGTTTTCTCCCAAATCTCTTCTCTGCGTCCCGAGCTTTTTTCATTTCTTCCCATGTGTTAAACTTGTGAAATTCATAACAGCAAAACTGATGACTTTTAAAAACATCTCTCACTGCTGTGTCATACTTTTTGTGAGGCAGGAAGGAAAAGATAGCTGTTTGGAAGAGGTAAGGCATGTAAAAAAACAGTGATATAACTGATAAATAAAAATATAATTGACAAATCAAAACTGAAAATACAATTGATTATTCAAAAACATTAATGTGAACTGTGAATTAAGCATTATTAAATATTTCCAAAAAATCTGAAAAGTGGCACACAACACTTCCACTAGATAAACAGAATTTTTTTATTTTATTGAGTTTATTGGTACTGTTTAAGTATACATTACGATCACATTAAGCATTGGGAATTTGTACCTGTACATGATATACCTTGGTTCTTAATTTTTCCCATTCCCCTTCCCTCCCTTCAACCTCTCCAACCTTCCTTATTTACAGAAGTTTTGTTCCCATTTTCTCCTTTAAAATTTTTTTTCTTTTCTTTTCCTTACACTCCTCCCTAGTTTCCACTCCCCTTTGAACATTTTCTTCCTATTTTACAATATCTATCATGCAATTTGAGCCTTATTTACACTTTAAGTTTCTCACACCAGAGAGAATTTTATATTTACACATGTGTCCTGTTTATCTCACTGAAGATTGTGGCCTCAAAGTGTATCCATTTAGCTGTAAATGTTTCTAGTTTATCTTTCTTTATGACTGCATAGTACTCCATTTTATTAAAAAAATAACCCTCACATCTTCTTTATCCAATCATCAGTTAAAGGGCATCTGGGCTGTTTCCAAGATTTAGCTATTATAAACTGTGCTGCTATAAATGTGGGTGCACACATATCACTGTGGTACAATGCTTTCAGTTCTCTGGGGAATATATCCCAAAAGAGGAACAGCTGGGCCAAGTGAGACCTCTAATCTAGATTTTGAGGAGTCACCACGTTGATTTCCACAGTGGATGCACCAGTCTGCACTCCCACCAACAGTGAAGAAGGGTTCCTTCTTGCCCACAACCCCACCAGCATTTGTTATTGGTTGATTTCTTGATAGCAGCCATTCTTTCTGAAGTGAGATGGATTTTCGACATTGTCTTCTTCTACACCGCTGGAATGACCAGTGATGTTTAATAGTTTTTTTTTCATATAAACAGATCTTTTATTTCCTTTTTATTTTTAACAAAAAATAATGATAAGTCAATCTCTGAAAGTGAGCCAGTGGTATAGCAATATCCCTGTGTCAGTTGTTTATAGCCCATGTCTTATGATTGATTTGCTTAAATAGCTTTGCGCTGTGCTGATATTTTAATTTTGCTTTCACTTTTATGCCATTTACTACTCACCCCCAGGTGCACCTTTATTTATTTACCTGATGGATATTGAGGTTGTTTCTAATATTTTTCTATTTAAACAATGTTATAAGGAACATCTTTGTAAGTATTTGTACCATCACAAGTATTCCTATAGTAATCTAAAAGTTAGGGCCAGGGATTTAGCTCAGTGGTTCCTCCACTTGCTTCGCAAGCATAAGGTCCTGAATTCAATCCCTGATACCAAAAAATAAAAAAAGTTAAATAATTAAGCTGAAAAGTAATCACACATTTACCATCGGTATGAGTATGTCCTTTCCTTCACACCCTGCTAGCTTTTAATATTTCAATTTTTAAAGTGCTTGCCAATTTGTAGATGCTTTTGGCTTAATATTACTTTAATTTTATTACTCATATTTTTACTGACAGTGTTTGTATTTTTTGACACATGTACTTTTCTCAAATCTACCTCTATTGCTCTTGATTTGATCTCAATTATGGTGTTTTGCCTCCTATAAAATGTACATTTCTGTAAGGTCATAGCAAAATCTTTTCCTTACTAACGTGCATTTCCTGTGTTGGTCAGAAAGCTTTCCATCTTAAAATATTTTTTTGGTTATTAAATCAAGATCTTAACCTATACAGAATTATTTTGGACCTGTTATCAAGTAGAATGCTAACACTATTTATCCCAGTTTCTTCTAAGAACTTTCAACTATAGTACTATTTTCCTGACTTGAAATATTCATTACTCTGTATTCCTCCCAAAAGATATATTTGTTTATTTAAGAAAAATGGGAGACTATTTAAATTACTATAAGTTTCTCATAATCTAACATGTTAGGACAAGTAAAATATTTATCATTTTTTTCCAAATTTTTTTTTTTGCAATTATAAACATTTCCTCTTCCATTAGAATTTCAGAATCAGCTTTCAGAATTCTGCTAACGTGGGAGTCTATATTTTATCCAGTGGACTAAATTAGCATCACTAATACTGTAATTCCAGCTCCTTGAAGACTCAGATAAACTCACCAGGAAACCATTGGCCATGATTCTTTGGAGATAGAGAATATCTGTTTATTGTTTGTTTGTTTACATTCTCCTATGTCCTATGATTATTGACTGATTTGAATTTTCCAATTATTTTGAAAAGTCTTCCTTTATAGTTTAAAGAATACCATTCATCTACTTCATATATTTAAATGCATCAGTAAAAGATTACATATGCTTTTCTTTCATTTTCTGTAAATTTATTTCTTCAATTGTCCTACCATATTGTATTTATAATATCATCTGTTTTTCCCACAAAATGTTTCATTACTGAGAAGTGCAAGAACTGTATAAATTTTATTGGTACTTTCAAAGAAGCAATTATTGTTCTTGTTTATAATGTATTTGTTTATAATAACATTTTTGTTTATAATAATCTTGCTAAATAACTTTTGTAATTTCTCATGAATTGTTTTCTTTCTGTTATCATTCATAGAGTTTCTGCCTTGTTTAAGAATATAGGTTCTTATTTATACAAAATATTTTCAGGCATTTGTTTATTGTAATAAATATATTTACTACATTAAAATGAGTATTTGTATTTAACAAGATATTAAAACTAAAAGTGAAGGAAAAGATGTTTTTGATCTGAACAATAAAGATGAGAAAATGAGAGTCTGAAATAACTAACTACCTAATAAGGCAAATAATATAACTTAAAATGATTGAGATATATGAACAGAATGTTCACAGAAAAGATGCTTAACATATCATAGTAATCCAGAAAAATGTAAAATAGGACAATGATGCAATAATGTACACCCATAACATTGGCAGAAATAAAAATGTCTGACATTACCAGTTAAAGATTTGAGGAAATGTGCACTGCTCCTGGGAGCATCATCTGTCGCCACTCCTTTAGAGAGCAATTTCACAACATCTAATACAGTGAAAAGAGGTGCAATTTATGATCCTGTGGCCTCACTTTAACTACATTTTACTTATAAATAAACTCTAAATAGTACACATTCTTAGGTAAAAATCCATCTGTTGATATAGCTAAGTTATTTCATATGTAAGAAAGGAGATTAGTATAATGATGGTAATTTCAGTGTTGTCTATAATCAGCAGCAAGCAAAAACTACCTAAAGGATTAAAAGGAGGAAAATGAATTAAATGAAATTTGTGGAATCTTATTCAGCAACTAAAATGAGTGACTATGACCTCTATATGCATTACCAGTATGGATTAATCACGAAAATAGTGAAGTTGAGTGAAAAAGCAAGTACTTTTATATTACCCAGATAATTAAAAATAAAATTACTTATGTTTAATTTTCATATCATAGATAACTATGAAGAATGTAGGAATTAGAACACAGGGCATAACACATCAAGTTTCTGATACAATGATGAGCCTTAGATAAGAATGAAGAGAAACTCAGTGTTGTCTGAAATCATTTATTATAAAAAAGATTAAAAATAGTATCACCAAATGTCAACCAACATTAACCCAAATATAGTCATATTTAATATTACCTACAAGTATTTAATTTTAAATTCTCACATTATACTACAAACTTTCGCCTGCGTACCCTTTGTTACATCCAATATAATTTGCTTATATCCTCTGTGTAGTCTGTTTGTGACATTACTTTTGACTGAAGACGCATTGAGGAATTACTTGTATACTTTTCAAATGATCAGAAAACTTTTCTTTCTTTTTAATGTCTAGTAATTTCACACAATTTTCATACAATATATCTTGAATAGTGTCTTGTTTGGGTAGTAAAATCTAATGATAACTTTAGATATCAAAAATTTTCTTTGATTTTCACAAATGGAAAACTTTTATAAATGCATATAAACACTAGCAAACATGAGTTGTATACCCACTTGGATCTATGTTGTGTGAGAATATATGTTTATATATGTACATATACTCTGATGTCTGTATATGTACTCTGTGTCTATGTATATTCATGGCCATTTCAGAGAGTTTTAAACCTTTTTAAATTTTTTTTGTTGTTACTTCAGTTTCTTCTTGTATTTCTGTAAGCTTTTGCTATGTTTATGTGTTTCCTGATGTTCAGTGCATTGTTTGTTGTCATTTCGGTTCCTTCATGTATTTCTGTAAGATTTTGCTGTGTTTATATTGATCCTAATGTTCAATTTCTAGGAATCATAAACTCTTAAGAAGTAGTTGACATATTCTCTCTTAGTCAAAATAAACTACTCCTTTTTTCCTTAGATCTATTCCATATAGCTTTCATATTTTTGTCTTTAATTTGATTGCAATTCTTTGTTATGTTCTTTTCTAATTTTTCTGACCAACACAGTTTTGTGTTTTGCCATACTATTTTTGTTTAATTTCCAAACTCAGGTCCAATTGAAACTTCAAAAAGAGAGCAATGTTAATCAGCCAGAGTTGTTTTTCTCACACTCTCCTCATGAATATTCAAATCAATTTCATGAAGGTTCACACCAATTAATATTTTTTTAGTACCAAGTCTAAAGTAGCAGATTGAACCCATGCTAGGCAAATGCTGTACTACAGGGCTGTATCTCCAGCCCTCTCCCTGTTTTTATACTTAATTTTACCTTGAGACAGGGTCTTGCTAAGTTGTCTAGGCTGGCCTTGAACTCCTACCTCAGTCTCCCTGTAAACTCCCAGGAGTACAAGCCTCACCACCACACAGTTTAAACTAGCAGCATTTCAATTGTAGCTCAAGATACAAATATTAGTGAAGAGGAGCAGTAGAGTGGGTGATGTAGCAAAAATTTATTGTATGACACTAGATTTTTAAGGGGGCCTATCTCCTAGAAAAGGAGAAAGAACATATAAATGTTAAGAGTATAGAATTCATAATTTATGTGATATTCAAAGAAGGATGATATTGCTTACTGCAAGTGTGGAAACAAATTTCACAAAATTTTTAAATAGTGAATGAAAGGAAGACCATTTTAGATTTTCCTGAAGAAATAACACAAGCAAAACATTCACTCATTCATTGATATGATTCAACAAGCATCAAGCAACTTCTTTTTCTAAGAATTGTGGTACTTGTTGGGGATAGTGTACAAAAAATAGCTCTACAAAATGAAGTTTAGAACAAATAGATAAAAAAATTGAGTCTAGGGTCCATTCAGTGAAGGGCTATATCATAAAAAGTGGGGGAAATCTGTCAGAGAAGCTGGGACAGGCTTTCCCAAAGTGCAAACATTATACTGACAGTGAAAAAAAAAAAAAAAAAAAAAAAAGAGAGAGAGAGTAGCTAGCTTTGCAGAAGAATGAAAGGTTGATAAGAGTTTATTAGGCAAAAGTGTGTGTGAAAAGTGGTAAACTCAACTTGTACCTCTCTTTTAAGCTAGAATGAAAAGAGAAAAGATCGCACCCATGGTACTAAAAGTACACAAGAGTCCCTTGAGGCAGGCATTTCAGGTCTGGTTAATGATTTTGATCTTTGCATTTACAGTGATAGGAAACCACTACTGAAATATTTAAAGAGAGCAAGGACTTGAAAGTTGAATGAGAGTGATTGAGTTGATCAACATATAAGTAGCAGGATCTCCTTGGCTTTTCTTTCATGGAAAATAGGTTGGAAGGATCAAGAGAAAATAAATCAAGGGAGGGGGCTATGGCAAGAGTGCAAGTGAGAGTATATAGTAGTTTTGTCTACAATGGCGGTAACTGAAACAGAAACATTTATTTATAATTAAATGATATCCAGAAGATAAAAATCAATATATTGGCTGTGGGACAACGAAAGAAATTAAGATGTCAAGGAATAACTTGTGTTTCTGACTCCTTCAAAAGGATGGGGAGAATATGGAATATGAAGAGAGCATGAGGTATATTTTTAATTTGCTTTGAGTTCTTGACATTAAGTGTACCTGCAGATGACAGCAACGATACAAAACTAGCCGTGTCTGAAACTGCCTAGTACACAGTTATGCAATAAAAATGAAAAATACATCGGCAGGGAACATAAGGTATCAAAGTCCAGGCAGAGATATTGAGAACACATAAAACTAGGTTGGAATCCTAGGGCTTCTGTTTACTCGGTGGTTTTTAAAAAAATATATTGTATAACTTCTCAGAGTCTTAATTTTCTCAATTTAACATAGTGAAGTTGTATCTACTCATTGGGTTCTTGTGAGGGTTAAATGGAATAATATGGGTGAAGCATCTAGTTCAATAAGCCCTAAATAATTTTTTTAAAGAGTCAGGAGAGAGAGACGTGAGATCCTGATTTCAATATGAGCTATAGCCTTTTGTATTGCTCATTGCAGTTTGCATGTTAGATGTTTGGGAAAAGAAGAGAGTAGATGAGTTGTCTCTAGTCAAAAGCTTCTATTAGCTAAGTCTGTTCTCTGTCACTGTAGCAGGCAGGCATCATCCCAGTGCATTCAACAGTTATTTGTAAACAGTTTGAGATTGAGAATTTAACATATTGACCTGCTTTCTCAAACATGTCTGAATTGTCTCCACACAAAACAAAAGTGAGCTGCTCATTCATTCTGACAATACATCCAAATGTATGGAAGGCTGGAGGCGTGAAAATTGCCAGGCTGTGGCCAACTGCTATATGCCACAACACCAGCCAGCTTCCCAGTTGCCCTATGTTAAAATACTCATTAAAATCAACTCTGACCCAAACTAGAGCAGTAAGCCCTGAAGGTATAGCAGTAGACATTTGGGGTTCTAATTTTTAGAAAATCAGGAGGCCCAAGAAGACCAGTGCTGTTCTCAGCTCTCTGGTTCACTTAGTTCCCATCACTTCTTCTTTGATACCTCGTATGTGGTCTTTATGCTCACTTATGTCATCTGCCTTGGCTCTGCATTCATTCATATGTATCATCTAAACATTTCCTCCACTCACAGTAGTACTTAAGAACCCAAACTCTTCAATGGGTAAGACAGCTTGGTTCATCTCCTTTCAGATCCTTACTCATATACTTACATTTTGGCCATAGGCAAGTCATTTAACTTGTCTAAACTAAACTTTTTTATCCACAAGATATAGATAATAATAGTA
>NW_022900941.1:34355683-34375049 GCF_012274545.1 Fukomys damarensis | reverse complement strand
ATATTATGTATATATATATATATATATATATATGCACTATCCCATGGGATAGTATAGAGAACAGATTAGTTCTGTGGCTAGGTGCTAAGGATGTAGGTAGGCATCATTCTTGAATGTACTCCTGAAACTTTCAGTGCACACAAATACAGTTCTTAAGGGGCCTAACTATTCTAGGAGTCACTCGCAAATAACATCAGCCCTCTCTTAAGCTTCCTTTAACCAGTTTACCAGTGCTCAGTCATGCATTATCAGCACGGTCAGGCATCCACACTCCCAAATGTCTTCTGTTTTTCCTCTAGCAGAAGGCTCGAATCTAAACTCCATAAAACCTTAACAAGGGCCCACCTTAGAGGAATCTTCGATGAAACTGCAGTATCTCTGAAATGATATCAATGCTTCACAGCCACTGCTTTATTCCATTCATCTTATTTAAAGTGATTTGCTCCTATTGTTGCATTCCTTAAGTTTAAAGTCTTAGAGTGCATCGCTAAAAATCATAAAGTAAGCAAAGAGGTTGCCTCACTATCTATGTGTTTGACTATAATCAACCTTCACACTTCTGCATGTAGAACAAAAATATAGAAATGCATATATAAATATATATAAAATATAAAAATATTTTGTTTAATTATCTAAAATAAAAAATAAATAGAAAACCTTTCTTCTTCATCCACTTTATTCCTTTCCAAAAATAATCACTTTATCACTTCAGAATATATTTTCTGAAAGAGAAGTTCTGTCAGATTTACTAAAATATTCACCTATATTATACATATATGTAGTTATAAACAGAATGACCCTGCACATCATTTCATAGGTCACCATATGATATATACATATCAAAATTCTAATGTCTGAGTCAAGCATGGTGGCACATGTCTGTACTTTAATCACCAGAGGGGCTAAAATGGAAGGATCATGAGTTTGAGGATTACACAGCAAGATCCTGTCTCAAAAAAGAGCAGCGATCTATTGTATGTGATATTATGTATTCATAATTATGTAACTAAAATTCTAGTGCTGGTCATTAAAAATACTGTTAATGTTTATACTAATGCCCAGTGTACATATACACACATATATGCTCATTCTTGACATATTTGTCATTTTAGATTTGTTAAAAATCTGAACTAAGTCAGAGGCAGTGGAAATGGAGAAAAGTTGGTATAAGAAATTAAACATATGGAAAAATAAGAAAGTCTAGGACAATTCCCAGGTGTTTTTCTTTCATAAGATAAATGGGTAACGTGAAATGACAGTCACTGAACTGATGCTGTTTGTTAAGGGGAAGTGATGTCTTCAATTTTTAACAGGTTAAATTTCAGCTGTCCATGCAGCATCTAAGTTGAGCTTTCCAGTAAGTAATTAGATACAACTGCCTGAAATTCAAGGACCAGATCTCGGCTGCCAAGTTTAGTCTGCAGCTGACTATGAAAGGAGCCTCAGAGATTAGTTACTTGGTCTAGGAATTACTTAAAGCAGGGATCTTTATGAGGTAAAAGAAGTTGAAGTTAAGGATACAGTTCTATTATGATCGAGTTATATACAGTAGAGGTATAAAGAAACTATTTCTTATAAGATAGAAGGAAACTATTTGTACCTTGATTATTTACTGCTGAAAAACAATCACTTAATTCACTTATTAAGGCTAAATTCACATCCTTTGGAATGAAATTCTTTTAATTTTAACTTATGGGAAGATTTAACTCCAGAATTTCCACTCTGATCAGAAAACCAAATATCAATTTCAGGAAAATGAGCATATCTGTATACCATATGTCTTGTTTGTCCCACAGTACCACCTGGAGGGAAATTGTCTAAGTAGGCAAAAAGAGCATGATGCACTGAAAATACAAATATAGTGTTCTAAAATTCTCATGCAAATGTGTCACCCAAAGGCAAAACCATGTTGTTTGCAAAGGCTGTTCAAGGGATGGTAGCTGGGGGTGGTGGTGTCCCTCGGGTGAGTTCTACTCTAGGTTTGAATGTGACCTGATGAAGGAGAATCCAAGTTTCGTTTAGTAGGAAAGTCAGGTCCTTTTCCAAAACCATCCCTGAAAGTAAAGGAATCTTCCACCTAGTCTCAGGAATCCCCTATCCCCTGGGCTTCAGAAACCTGTCAGTCAAAAACAAATCGAGGGAGTCTGCACCTACTTCCTCACCTGGGGCTGGAACTACAATTGCAGGGAGAAGGGAAGCAGGCAGTAGTCCAGAGATTGACTGGGGATATTATTTCCCATTTCTTGCACAGCAAATTTATAGTGCAGAAAATAAAAATTTTCTCCTAAACTCAGTTTTAGCTCTGACTCGAAATGTACAGTACTCTTGAAATATCATACCGTACTTTCTGTGGAGGAGCACAACAGAACACATCATCAGCTAACATTTAATTCTCACTTTTGAAAATGTCTTGAATTCAGTAGGGACAGAGACATCTGGGCGAAATTTAGAAATCTTCAGACCAGCATTATACATTTAGGGGAACGCAGTATCATTTGATTATGACAATGGCAATGAAGGTGCTTGTAACTGGGTATGTTCTTCCCAGGTTTGATAGATATTTGAACTAACCAGGCTTTTGTGACAACAGATGATTTTCAAATGAGTCAAAAGAGATTTCTTGAAGCTACTGATCTAATGTCAGTGTTTAGGTTTTTAAAAAATGTATTTAAAAAAGCACAGAGTTCCTTAATGTGTGCTGATAATTAAAACCAAAATATATTTTTGGTGGTAATAGATTACTTTAATAATATTAATTAATTTATTACATTAAAATATATTCAATAGCATAATACTTATTCAGTTGAACAAAGCTGAAAATACACAGCAATTGAGAAGAAAGTACAATGTATCTCCATGGTATGCTTAATAAATACTGAGGTGTGATTATGAATTTTACACAGAAAACCTTTTTTGGCATTTATAGTCGAAATCTGTAGAAAATGCTCTCTATAAAACATTGGATAAGCCTTAATTAAAATATTGTATCACGAAATGTGCAATGGAAAACTCTAAGTTCTGAGGAAACAAATCAAAGTGAAGAAAATATTTGGATAATTTTCCAAGAATAGGCCCATTAAAGTTTTTTTCAGTCAGGTGCAACAGGCTACCATTACTTAAGAGAGATATTTCAATAGCCTGATAGGTGTACTCCTGTACTGCAAGGTCAGCTTCACTCCATTATAAAATGCTTTGGAAGACTGAGCTGATATATGTTCATCAGGATATAATAGACATTCACAATCAAACTTCCTCCAGAGAATTATCTGGGCACAATTTAAAGTGTGTGCAAAAAAAAAAATTAAACTTTAAACCTAGGGATATAGTACTCAATTATTTGTAGAAGTCAGAACTCATCAGCCAACACATCATCTAAAGAACCATTAAAGATCTTACAGAGGCAATCACAGTGACAGAATCAAAGTCTGAGTTCATGATTTCTACATTTCCTAGTGTTAAATCTGATCATGGATCATTTTGATTCATTCACTGCTTTCATTCTGACAGATATTTATAACAAAAAAAAGTGTTTAAGAAGAAGATAAAGGACAGAGAACATAAATGAAAATAAAAAGTGAATACTGCAGTTAATGGTATGCTTGAACAAATTTAAAACTTTCAGTTTCACCCTTCCAATGCATATAAGTTATGAGAAAAAAACAAGAAGACTTTAGTAGATTGGAGTGTAGATTTCATGGAGCGAAGATTTCCCTTCCCACAATTATTACCGGTAAGACACATTACTAAAAAGACTCATTCTAATGCCTGAAAAATTAAGCCTTGTTGAGTGAAATGCCTCTGTGGCTGTCAAAATTCTATGGATGAAAGCTAAAGCAGGTTTTCCAAGCAGAAAGATTTAGTATTGAGAATAGCTATACAGATGATGCAGTTGTGGAGAAACAAGCAGAGGAGAGCAAAATAGCAGTGACTGGCAAGGAAGCAGCATCACTCTTTTTCTAGGTGCTGATTATCCAATGGTTGCAGGTTCTTGTCATGTTCAAGGAATTGGACAAGACAACTAATAAACTTGAAAGTTTAACATTATTGTTATTTTTTCCCCCTCAGCACTGGGGATAAAATTCAGGACCTTCTGCTTGCGAGCCAGGCACAATGCCACTGAGTTAAGTCCCCTGGCCCCAAATTTTAACATTTATTGAAGGTTAAAGAAGAAAAGAAGTAGAAATAAAAAAAATTAAAAAGAAAAAAAAATGTAACATGCACTCACAGAGCAAGCCATTTGGAGAGAAAAAGGACAGTGGCTCTGAGGCCTAACAGTTGCCATCTTTTATATCTTTCTGACCTCAAATCCAGCCCTCAAAAGCTGTTCTGAGCAGTGATTTGACAACTCTCTGTGATTGGCAGTTCACATCCTATTTCCAGCCTCCTCTGTGATTGACAAGTCTTACTCAATTGCCCAGCTTCCTTGTCATGACCTAGTCTCCTGTCTCAACACCAGAACAGGAGCAACAATGGAAGGTAACACGTTCCATCTGGTGGGAGCCGGGGTCATAATGGAAATATTTTGGTCAGAAGTCAGACTTTAAAATGAAGGCCTTCCCAGAAGGAATTGGAGTTATGAAGAAGAAACATAACACAGAAAACAAGAAAACAGGGAGCAATAACCAGATTTCTATTCTCTAATCTTTGGCCACTGCTTTCCTGAACTAGTCTGCTCAAGTTGGTGTAGCAAAGCGTCATAATATGAGTGACTTAAAAACCAGTTTTTGTTCCACTTTACACTTCTAGAAGCCAATTGTCTTGAGGTCAATTTACTAAGTAATGCAGTTTCTTTTTTTCATATTTTATTGGCACATTTTAGATATATAAATCAGTTACATTCATCATTGGGATCTTGTACCTTTTTATGACATATCTTGGTTGTTATTTTTTCCCCATTCCCCTAGCCTCCCTTTCCCCCTCCACCCTTCCCTATTTACAAAGACTTCGAAGTTTCTAATAAGGGCTTTCTTCCTGTCTGCCAAGCAACTACCTTCTCCGGAGGTCTTCATATGGTCTTATGCTGGTGCATGGAGATCTCTGGTGTTTTTAATAAAAATACTAATCTGTCAGATCAGGGTCACATCTTTTCTACCTCAGTTAATCTCAATTACTCCTTGAAGACCCCATCTAAAAATAAAGCTGCATTGGTAGTTAAGACTTTAACATAACTTATGGAGGACATAAACATCTAGCCTATAACACTGTTTTTGTCTGAAACTATTGAGATGCCAGTGGACAAGGACCCTGAAAAATGTCCAGAGATACAAAAAAGAAAGAAGTAGACTATGTTAACTGCACATCTTCTTTTGGTACCCTTTTGTCCTTAATGGAATCTGAGGAAAAACAAACAATAGAGCCTAGTGAATTTAACATAATTTGGTAAAATGTGTGTTCTCTGATTACTATAATGGCATGTTAATGTATGTTGGTAGATTTAATACTTGCAATAAAATAATTGGATACAAAAAATAACTAATTTATTACCCAAAATACGTTTTCTGACACCTGAAAATTTACTTGGAGCATAAAAGAAAATTTTTTTCAAACAATAAAGGTTTGTATGATGAATTAAAAATAAACTGTTATAGAAATAGAATGAAATAAGATTTTAATAAACTGGAAAATATACAAAATACACTGTTTTCAATATTTTCTTATAGATCTTCCATCCTGCCCATTTATACAGTTGAAAAATATAAAACATATAATATTGAAAAATATAGAAAAATAGTATTCTTTAAAATAGAACAAAAAATAGTCTATCATTATTGTATGCACATGGGGTAAGTCTTTCATTCCAATAAATATTCTAAATCTTGGAAATCACATATAGTACAACCTTGAATAAACAAACCTTGGCTTTTCCTTTGTAGAGCTGGCTTTGCAAATTTTCACAGAAGCTATCAGTGAACTGCAGGTCAATCAAGACATTTTCAGATAAGGCTCAATAGATAATGTTTCAAGAAACAATAGAGGAAATGCCAATGCTGCTCAAAAGCATCAACAATCAATCTATGTGGAAAGTACTACGGCCCTTTAAGTTATTTTCCCTAGAACACATTGACTTACTATTTAACTTTGATTACAATTGATGATCCAAGACTTACAAATATATATCAAAAGCCTTTAAGACTTCAGTTTTTTGATCCATTGATTTAATTTATCCAAAGCCAAGGAAATAAAAAGTCAAGAAAAGCATTATATAAAGCTATTTATTAAGTCATTATTTATGAAGTTATAAATTAGAAATACAGAAATTGTTTTCAATTTGATAATCATTGCACTAAAACATATTTTACATCTTATTCACATCTATTATAGTTTACAGACCATTTAATTAATATTCCCTCTGTTTATCCCTCCTCTTTCTCCCATTGCATGGCTTACATCTCTCTATCTGTTAAACTGATGACTATGGACACCTTGTCTCAGTGCCTTGTGAAGTCTTACCCATCTAAAAGGCCTTGTCTGCCTACTGCTAGTATCTACAGAAGAGGTGGAAGGAGGATCCTGGCTGGTCAAAGGAAGATCTCACTCATCAGGTGCATGAACAGGCTCTTCTTCCTGCTAGCTATCAATTTCTAGGCTGGCTTCTGGACCTTCAGATTCCACTTCCACAAATACTCATCTCCATCATCATATGTTGCTGCTTCATTCTTTGTGAACAAAGTGCCAGGAGACATTGCAATGACTGAAAAAGAATGAGATGGTCTGACACATCAGAGGTGGTACTTTCCATAAATATAGTCACTTGTAGTAGGAACACTTCGGCCACCAGACTCTTCTTCACGAGCTATGAAGAGTGCTTTTTCATACATTCCTAAACCTCCTTGAGAAGCAAGCTTGCCAAGATCAGAGTGACTGGAATTTGTTTGTGGCATATAGGAATCTAGAAACACTGGCAATGTATAGGGAATGAGGAGCTTCAGAAAAATCCATCAGTATGATGTGGAACCACAAGAGCTGGGGTACTTGAAATTGTTCTGTCCTCCTCATCAAAAAGTGCTGCTGTGTGCCACCTATTCCAGGAGCCAACTGAAGCTTTTCCATGTCTTCCAGACTGTCTCCAGTCATCTGAATTCTCTGAACTGGTGGCCCCAACTCTTGAGGTGGAGCACGAATGGTCAGGTGTGGGGAAAGCAGATGTGGTGGGCATCTAAGGTCCTGAGGTACTCTAAGGGTCTGCTTTTCAGATGCCCATGATCGCTGCTGCTCCCTAGAAATATCCTTGAAAAGGGTGACTCTGCTGCACTCGTATTTCCTTCACCATTGTTTTACTTTCACCTCCACTCATACTTTCTTTTGTTTTGGTACCAGGATCAGTCCCATCACTACCCTCAGCATTGTCAGCTTGATATCCATCATTGCCATCCAAACTTCCTTCATTACTATCTTCACCTTCATCTCTTATCCCTGTGGCATCATCATCATCATCTTCATAATTCTCATGTTCTCCATCATTTTCAACATCCTTCTCCTCTTCACTATAACTCTTAATCACAGTGACATCATCTCTTTTGACTTGACCAACTTGGGATGAAGCTGTGGTTTTCTGATCTGATTAAAATGGTCCAAGATCTATTTGTAGATACAGAAGTTTCTTCACTATCGTTCATACATATGTAATCACCCTGAGTGAGTCCTTCTCTCATAGAATCTTGAGACTCCTGATTGTTCACTTGAGTCTCTGTTTCTCCATCAGTACTTTCTTCTGTTATAATTTCTTCCTCAGTTCCTACAGGTATAACACTTTTTAACTTCTTTGGAAAAGCATTTCTCCTGTATCATCAGAGACTTTGTCTGATACTTCTATGGGGCCATCTTCTTCTTCTTCCCATGCACACTTTGGAAAAGAGGAACTTGCAGTGAAAGTTGAAGGCCAATCAACTGGTGAACTCTGAACAAGCTCTACTACATTCTGAGATAACTCTCAATTTGCAGGCTCAATCTGAGGATGACTCTGTTGAGTGGGCTGCACAAATGCTGTTGCCTATGTTTGCTCCTAAACAATTAGAATGGGTTGAGAAATGGAGGGCTGGACATTAGGAGTAGTAGAATGAAGAGATCCACTTGTGCCTCCAAAAACTGGAATGTGTTCCACAGGCCCTTCTGACTGTATAGCTTCTTGCGACTCCACTCATGTAGTGGGCATGATGGTAGCTGTTGGGTAGAAGTAGGATGTGTAGCAGTTGCAGGTGTAACCATTGGGCAAATACTGGCCCTGGGTGTTGATTCAGCAAAGTGACTGGGCTTCTCAAGGAGGGAAATGATGATGAGATCATGGACTAGTAAGAAGGGTCGGAATGGAGACACCACTATTCATCAACCTCAGTCAAGAAATTCTGTTGTTCTTCTTTCCTTAATTCATTAGACATTTTTTGAATTGTTTAAAAATGTATAAATAATATCTGCTAAGGCAACTACTTTCAATTTTTTCAAATATACTTTTTGATTGAGCCATATTTCCCGAGGGCAAGAAATTGTTAAAGAATAAGAACAATTATTTAATTTTTGTATTTTAAAATGTGACGAGAAATCTTGCTTTACTAAACTCTTATTTTCTTCTCAAAGTATTTATTTATATTTATATATAAATATATATTTTTATTAAAATATATTTTTATTAAAATATATATATTCATATATTTATATTTATTTATAGTGTATTATACACTATGCTAAGCAACACTTTTATTATCAAAATATATAAATTTACCTGGAAGCTATGTAGAATAATTGATATTAATTTTTAAAATAATTTATTGAGGAAGAAAAATGAAAAAAGGAAAATGTACATTTTTCTATAAGAATAATTGTACCAGGATAAGAGAAGGATTCCCAAAGACTAGTGTAGAAAATTAATCATCAAAGGTATTGCTTATAATTGTCTACTAAATTATACTTGACATTAACTCACAGAAAAGCAGAAACATCTTAAAACATTCCACTGTCACTTTGTACACAAAAAGGATGTATTAGATGAGAACCTTATAAAACCAGTATTTGTTTAAACAACAGGAGCAAAATTAAATCTCTTTCAAATTCTCTTTTTAAATCAGTGATAAGAGGTTTTGTTTGTTTGGTTAATTTGTTTGGCTTTTATTTATTTGTGTTGCCTTTTCTTCTCAGAATAAGCAATGCTTTTTTTTTTTCTTATAATCATTTCATCTTCCTGGCTATAGGACCTGACATTTAACTATTTTTCTGTCTCTGGCTCTGTGTGTGTGTGTGTGTGTGTGTGTGTGTGTGTGTGTGTGTGTGTAGCATGTTAAGCCTCCAGGAAAAATAGTGCAAGCCTGTAGAAAATCTGGTAGATCATTAAATCATGCAAGATTTTACAGAACTGATAGATAAATTCTGTTTGATAGCCATTTAAAAATTTTAAGAAGGTGAAATTATCAAGGTAGAGCTGTTTTCTATCTCATTTCTAAATCATGGCATATGTATTCAGTTCTGAATATGTCCATTAAAATGAAAACATTGCACTAATTTTAATCCCCCCCACACACACAGCTACAGTTTCTGTGAGAAAATGTTGGTCCAAGGAAAAAGGTGACAGGTAAATCAGATTGATGACAAGCAGCACTGGGGGAGTAGGGTACAGTAAGGAAGTATCTAACAAGCAATGGTTGAAACTTGAAACCCAACTGTTTTTTAATCTAACCCACCTAACAATTTATAAGGTCACTGACCTTGAAGGAATAAATTAATATCCTGGTCAAACACTTTCTAAACAGGTGCTCATAGTTTAATAAATTTTTAGGCCATAACTCAGGTCTAGATGAATTTGTGTGTCTCCAAGTTTAATTAAATATTTTCTGCCAACAAAACAGATTTGTTCCAAATTATTTGATGCTAGCTTGCAACCATCACTCAAAAATGATCCACTGGTGATAAGAGAAGCAGAATCCTGGGGTGCCCCAGAGTTATTCACACAGTCATTGGAATACCGGCCTGTGGCTTTCAGATGGGAGTGCTAGCGATTTTCAACAACACATAAGGGTGCTATTGACCCACGTAAGAATACAGCCTTACAGCCTCAAAAGCAAGGTTGTTGATTTTATGGAAATTGAAAAATCACAAGTGTTTTTCCCTTCCATTTCCAGTTATCTTGATAGCTCCCAAACTGCCAGAAAACTAAAAAAAAAAAAAAAAAAAAAAAAAAAAGGAAGAAAGAATGAATTATTTAGAGACGTTACACAAATAGAAAGAGTATCTTGAAGTCTGAGTGTTCATGGAAGCTTAAAATGGTCTTGCATAGTTTTAAAGCTTCCTAGTAGCTACTACAGCTGCAACACTTGAAATAAATGAAGTTCCATATAATGTGACTGGACTATCACCTGGCTGTAAATCTACCGTATTCAGTGATGGTTGAGAAAGCAATAGTGGTGTGCATGTCTGCATGTTATGCATCGCTTTCCATAGCCATTACATACAGAATAAGTTAGATGTTTAGAAGAAATGGGCCACCTCTTTAAGTAAGAATTGAAAAAGCAAGTCTTCCTCATCACTCTGACAGATGTAGAAGGTTGCTGCAGTATTACTTCCAACCCCATGCCAACTATTTATCTAAAGCAGAGTGGTAGAAGCCTCAGTACGGAAGAGAGGATGCCGTGTGTGTGTGTGTGTGTGTGTGTGTGTGTGTGTGTGTGTGTGTAACTGAATGAAACTTTCTTAAAACCCAAAGGGGGAAAATATACTGCTATCTCTTTATCTTTTGGTGCAGTTGTAATCTGAATCTAGCTGGTAAGTTTCTCTTCACCTAAACAGCTACCATCTACAATCTCAGTTTGAGGACAGCTATATATCAGTTAAAAGACTTAATTCAACACATGATGTGCCTCATAGTTACCTCTGACATATTAAAGCTGAAAACCAAAATGACAGTGAGCTCAGCAGAGAAAATTTAAAACACTGCTTGAGGCCTAAGACAAGGAGAGGATAGAAGTAGATTATTAACAAACTGGGCAATCTTTGCCTAAAGCTAGTAACAGCATTAAAAAATATCTTTGTCTATTCTAAAACAGAATGCACCCAATTGTGTCAAAACTGTGAAATATTGTCCTTCTTTATAATTCTGAATATTTTAAGTTCTCCAGAAAAACAGAACTGATGAGAATTTAGATTTAAATAAGTATAATTCATTTATAAAATATTAAGTGATTAGTAGATTATTCAGGGTTTGATATAAAGATAAATATAACTGTTTTGAGTGACTACATGTAAGATCTAATATTTTAGTGACATGTTAAAATGGGAGATCGTATGAAAGTAATGGATATTTGAAGACTAAAGAAGTCTGTGCCATTTCTGAGATTATAAACTACATTTCATATCTATCCACCTGCCTATTCTATTTATATATCTATCATCTATCTCTGTCATCTGCATCTTTACAGATGAAAATTCCAGTATCTATAAGAATTTCAAGAGGAAACATTAGCATAAAACTTCATAAATCAAATAGATAAGGTTCAATTGCTACAATATCAAATGTTATTTATTTATCTAATCATGATGTTGCAACAACAGTAGAATGCTCACTGAGATACCACTTGCTTTAACCAGTAGTTATAATTTTAATAAGATTTCCCTGTAATATTTAAACATTATTTTCCCCACAGAAAAACTTATTAAAGATTGGCTATTCATTTTAAATCCAATAATTGCTTACAAGTCATGTTCTTTAGGGCTCAAATTATACAAAAGTCTCAAACCTCAAGAATTTAATTTATATTACTGTCACTTTATATAATTACACATTTAATGGGTCCATCTGAAACTCTGAACACCTAAGGTTGAGGCAAGGCACATCATAATGTGCAAATCTAAGGACTCACATAATTCCAATGATTACAGTTCCCACTTGCAGCATAAAAGCACACAAAGCAATTCTTGTAAAATTTCTTGTACACAAAACATGTTCTTATATCTTATTAGTGTCTCACTTTCCTGGTGAGGGTACAATTTGTACTTGTTTTGGTTAAAAAGTGATACAAATATTAAGGGATTATTACCTGTTCTTATTTTTCCTTTTTCAAATAGTGTTTTGCTATGTAGCCCAGACTAACCTCGAAGTCACTGTCTTCCTGCCTCAGCCTCCCACGTGCTGGGATTATAGGCACATTCTACCATGAATAGCTAGCTTGTTTAGATTTTTTAAAAATTTCAAATCAGGTTCACATCTTTTGACAAAAATAGATAATTATGATGGTAAAATGAGGTAATTAATATATTTGGATAAAAATAGCAAATATATTTTGTAAATGCAATATGTCATGATTTGGGCCCAAGTATTATGCTTCAGAATTTATGCTTCAAAGTTACTTTACTGGTGTATTAAATATTTTATGACATTGAAAGAATGCTAAATTTAAAAAAGCAGCACATAAAATAAAGTCAATTTATGAAAAAGGAAGCACAAAAAATGTTTAACTCTCTTTAGTAAGTATCCACAATAAGTTAAAAAAAACTGATTGATTTGGTTTTCATATTTGAAGTCCATTATTAATTTTTCCCTGTGATTTTTGATAATGTTCCTGCTTACTTTCTATAAGGTAGACTATAATATAGCATTGCTATCATAACATACCTATTATCTTATTAGGTAAAATTCACCATGCTCTTTTAAAGTTATTTCTATTCTTATTTAGCACAATATTTCATGCATGCCAATAATTTTTGAAAAATTAACTACAAATCAGTCACACACAAAAATTCTACAAAATTTACCATATTTTTCTTTGTAATAGGAAAAAAATTAAAATTTATCCAGTTCACTAAGATTCCACATTATGCCATGAGACTTATATTTGTATGACATATGAACAGTACAATGGAGATTCAGCACATTCAAAGAAAATAAATATGCTCTGATTTTCTCAGATGAATGATATGTTCGAAAAAATCTTTTGATTGCACATGTTTTGATACATTTCCACAAAGAAAATAGGTAGCAATGATTTAAACCTTACTTCATTGACTAAAGTCCTTGTAATATATTAAAAACAAAGCAAATTTTCCTTTTACTCAACTGGTGATAAACAGACTTCTTGAGATATTTGATATAGGTTGTATGTAATTGTGTGTGCTCACATGTGTGTGTATCTGTTTGTGTCTCTGTGTGTGTGTTTTAAATACCATTCCACTGATCATATGAAATAATATGTGTGGATACCTTGTGGAATGCGGAAAGATTTACTGGAATATAAAAAGAAATACATATAAATCAAAGTACATAGTCATGGTCCTCAGGAAGAAGGAAGTATTTGATGACTGAGAAAGAATTTCATATTCTTTAGTGGGACTTCTCTTAAGTCCAACCTATGTCCTCATCCATCAAAGTCCTATATGTCACCTCCATGATTATAAAACAGATTGGACCCTCTTATCCATTTGATAAACAAACTCACTTCATCATATTTATTTCTTCTCTTTCCAAACATAATTTTTTATCATTAAGTTTATCAGTTACATTTTAGGTATACAACATAACGACATTCATCATTGGAAATTTGTACCCTTACAAAATCTATCTTAGTTCTTATTTTCCCCATTCCTCTGCCCTCCCTTCAACCTCTCTGTCCCTCCCCACTTACAAAAATTTTGTTTATTTTTTCTTTTCTCACGTTAATTACATTCCCTTCTTTCCTTTCCTCAACGCATCCCACTTCCCATTTCATTTTGCCCCTTTTCTTCCTATTTCACACTACCAATTATAAATTTTGATCCTTATTTATACTTTTACTCTTTCAAACCAGAGGAACTATGTGGTATTTACACTTATGTGTTGTATTTCTTTCACTTAAGAATATGGCCTGAATGTGCATACATTTACTATAAATTTAGATTCTAGTACTTTATGCCTGAGTAGTACTCCATTTAATAAATGCATGCATGCATGTGCACACACACACACACACACACACACACACACACACACATCTTATCCGGTCTGTTGTTGATGGGCGGTTAGGCTGTTTTCAAATTTTAGCTATTACAACTGTGCCACTGTAGACATCAGTGTGCATATATATAACTGTAATATGATTCTTTTAATTTTGGAGAGAAGATGCCCAGCACAAAAATAGCTGGATCAAATGTGACCTCTAATTCTAGTTTTTTGAGGTATCTCCATATTGATTTCCACAGTGGTTGCACCAGTCTGCACTCCCACCAATGGAGAAGGGTTATTTTCTCCCCACAACCCCACCAGCATTTGTTATTGGTTGATTTCTTGATTGCAGCCATTCTTTCTGGAGTGAGATGGAATCTCAGCATCGTTTTTATCTGCATCTCTTGAATGACCAGTGATGTTGAACATTTTTTCATATGTTTATTTGCTGCTTTTACTTCTTTGTCTGAGAAATGTCTATTCATTTCAGATGCCCATTTCTGAATTGAGTCTTTATATTTGGAGGGTCTGAGTTTTTTGAGTTCTCTATATATTCTATATAGTAGACCTTTGTCAAAGGAACAGCTGTTAAATTCTTTCCCCACTTTATGGGTTGTCTCAGCTCTGTTGGTGGTTTCTCTTGCAGTGCAGAAGCTTTCTAATAAGACAGGTCTCAGTTGTTGATACTTTGTGCTAGTTCCCATGCAACTGAAGATTTGTTCATAAAGTGTTTTCCTATTCCATTGTCTTTGAGGGTTCTACCTAACTTATCTTTCAGCCAATTTAATGTTTCTGTTTTAATATTTAGATCTTTAATCCACTTCTATTTAGTTTAGTTCATGGTAAAAGCTAAGAATCTAGCTTTAATCTTTGGCATGGTGAAATCCAGTTTTTCCAACACTATTTATGGAAGAGACTATCTTTCCTCAACTGAGAATGGTTGGCTCCCTTGTCAAAGATGGGGTAGCTGAGTATGTCCAGAGTTGTTTCTGCGTCTTCTAATCTATTCCACTGATCTTTGGGTCAGTTTCTTTGCCAGTACCATGCTGTTTTTATCACAGTGGCTTTGTAATATAGTTTCAAGTTGCAGATTGTGATACCCCCTTCCATATCTCTGTTGCCTAGAATTGCTTTTGCCATTCTAGGTCTCTTCTGATTCCAAATGAATTTTTGGATTTTTTTCTCTAGTTCTGTGAAATGCACTGCTGGGATTTCAATCAGGATTGCATTGAATATATATAGCAGTTTTGGAAATATGGCCATTTTCACTACATTGGTTCTTTCTCCCCAGAAACAGGGGTTTTCTTTCCATTTTATTATATACTCTTTGATCTATTTTTTTCACAATGCTGTAGTTCCCATTGAAGATGTCTTTTGCTTCCTTTGTTAGATTTATTCCTAGATACTTCATTTTTATGCCATAGTGAAGGAATCATTTCTCTAATTTCTCTCTCTCAGTGAATCTGTTATTTTTGTACAAGAAGGTTATTGATTTTTGAGTGTTGACCTTGTATCCAGATACTCTGCTAAATCTGTCAGCTAACTCTAGAAGTTTTTTTGGCAGAGTATTTTGGGCCTTCTATGTAGAGTATCATGTCATCAGCAAGTAATACAGTTTACCTTCTCCCTTTCCTATCTTTATTCCTTTTATTTCTTTCTCTTTTTTAATTTCTCTAACTAAGGTTTCCAGAAATGTATTGAACAGGAGTGGTTATAGCAGGTATCCTTGTGTTGTTCCTGATTTTAGCATGATGGTTTTCAGTTTTTGGCTATTTAGTATGATGTGGCTGTTGGTTTTTCATAGATAACCTTTATCAGGTTGAGATAAAGACAGTCTATTCAATTTTCTATAGGGTTTTTATCATTTATGGGTTGAATATTGAATTATGTCAAATTCTTTTTCTGCATCTGTTGAAATGATCATATGGTTTTTGTCCTTGACTCTGTTAATATAGTGTATTACAAATATTACTTCATTAATGCTGTACCATCTTTGCATCCCTGGGATGAATTGGGTTGGTCAGGGTGTTTGATCTTCTTAATGACCTTCTGTATTCTGTTTGCCAGTATCTTATTGAGGATTTTTGCATCTATGTTCATTAGGGAGATTGGCCTGTAGTTCTCTTTTTTGATTGGGTCTTTCCCTGCTTTTGGAATCAAAGTAACACTTGCTTCCAAACTAAATTTGGAAGTGTTGCTTCCCTTTCATTTTCATTGAAAAGTTTAAAGAGTAGTGGCAATAGTTCTCCTTTAAATTTCTTGTAGAATTCATCAATGAAGCCATCAGGACCTGGGCTTTTCTTTTTTGGTAAATTTTTAATTGTGCTTTGAATTTCTTTGATTGTAATTGGGGTGTTTAGAATTTTTATGCCTTCTTCATTCAACTTTGCTACTTCTTATGTATCTAAAAATATGTTCCTTTCTTCTTTGTTTTCCATTTTATTAGAGTACACATTCTCAAAGTAGGTGTTGATGATTCTTTGGATTTCTGCTATATCTGTTGTGACTTCCCTTTTTGCATTCCTAATTGCATGGATTTGAACCTTTTCTTTCCTTTTTTGATAAAGTTGGATAAGGGTTTATCAATTTTATTTATTCTTTAAAAAAACAAATCTTTATTTCTTTGATTTTTTTGCACAATTCTCTTAGTCACCATTGAATTGATTTCTGCTCTGATCTTTATAATTTCCTCCCTTGTCTGAGCTTTGGGTTTTTTTGCTTTTCTTTTTCTCAGAGCTTGAGGTTCAGCATTACGTTGTTTATTTGAGCTTGTTATGTTTTTCTAGTATAGGCATTCACTGGTATGAAGTTCCCTCATAGAACTGCATTCACTGTATCCCATATATTCCTGAATGTAGTATTGACATTATCATGTAATTGTAGAAACTGTCTAATTTCTTCTTTAATTTCCATTGTGATCCATTGGTTGTTGAGGAGAGTGTTATTCAATTTCCATGTGCTTGTGAAGTTCTTGACTTTTGTTATGCTATTGATCTCCAGTTTAATTGCACTATGGTCTAATAATATACAGGGGATAAATTCACCTTGGCATTTACTTACACATGTTCTATGAGGTAGCATGTGGTCTATTTTGGAAAGTGACATGTGTGCTGCCAAAAAAATGTGTATTCTCATTTTGTGCAGTGGAACACTCTGTAGACAATTATTAAGTACATTTTTTCAAAAGCTTGTCTTCTAGTATTTCATTATTGAATTTTTGTCTAAATGATATATCTGTTTGAGACAGTAGGGTACTGAGGTTCCCCACTACAATTGTATTAGTGCTTCTTCTGTTTTTCAGTCCACTAATATTTGTTTTGTATAGTTGGGGGTATTAGTACTTGCTGCATATATATTTGTGATTGTCATCTCTTTCTGTTGCATTGTTGCCTTTCCAAGAATGCAGTGACTTTCTCTGTCTCTTTTAATTAGTCTTTTTTTGAAATCTACTTTGTTTGGAAATAAGATAGCTACCCCTGATTTTTTCGGGTTCCTGTTATGTGGACAAGTATTTTCTATCCTTTTCTTTTCTTTTTTAAAATTTTTTTCAGCTTTAATTGAGTTTATTGGTACATTTTAGGGATACAGTACAGTTACATTCATTGTTGGGAATTTGTACCTCTACATGACATGTCTTGGTTCTCATTTTTTCCCCTTGTCCCTGCCCTCCCTTCACCTCCTCTCCCCCTCCCCATCTACAAACACTTTATTTCCATCTTTTCATTATCTCACATTTTTTTTCTTTTCCATATCCTTTTATTTTCATTCTATGCATTTATTTTAGAACTAGGTGCATTTCCTGCATATAGCATATTGTTGGATTTTTCTTAATCCATTTTGCCAGTTTCTTTCTTTTCATTAATGAATTGAGGTCATTCACATTAATGGTTAAAACTGTTATGTATTGGCTCATCTTTGTCATATTATTTTGCTGTTTTAGCTCTTTTATTTTTTTTATTTTCCCCCTCTCCTTTTAATTTCATGCCTTACCTGATGAATTTGCTCTGTTGAGCCTCTGGAGTTGTGACCTTCATTATCTTTTTCTAGGGTTGTTTTTAGTTATGGTTTAGTATTCATGAAATTTCTCAGGTGTTCTTTGTCATGGAAATATCTTATTTCACCATCAATTTTGAAAGATAGTTTTGCAGGATACATCTGTCTAGGTTGGGAGTTGTTTTCTTTTATGGTTTGAAATACCTCACTCCAGGCTCTCCTTGACTTGAGGGTTTGTGATGAAAAGTCTGCTGTGATGCTGGTGGGCTTTTCAGTGTATGATTTGTTTCTTTTCTCTAACTACCTACAGTATTTTGTTCTTCTGTTGGGTTTCCAGGATCTTGAGTATTATATGTCTAGGTGTACTTTTCTTTTTTAATAATGACTAGTTAGAGTCCTATATGCCTCACTTATCTGTATGTCAAATTCTTTTGCTCTGTTTGAGAAGTTTTCTGTCATTAATTCTGTGAAGACTTTTTATGTCATTTGTGTTTTCTTTTGCTTTTTCATAGACTTCTATCAGTCATATTATTCTTCTTTGTGCCATCTAGGAGTTTATGGGTCAATTTTTCATGGCCCCTTACTATTTTGTTTCTTTTTATTGAGTTTATTGGTATATTTTAAGTATATAGTACAGTTGCATTCATTATTGGGATCTTGTACCTTTATATGACAGGTCCTGGTTCTCGTTTTTTCCCCTTGTCCCTGCCCTCCCTTCACCCCCTCCTCCACCCCTTACTATTTTTTAAGAGATCTCTCTTTTCATGGTCATTGGCTGCCTTCTTGTCTCGTATATCTGATATTCTGTCTTCAGATTGGTTCATTCTGTTGTGTATACTTCCAATAGTGTTTTTAATCTCCTGGATATGTTTAAATCTGTTTCATGTATTCCATTTCTTTCCTATGCTCGGCATTCCTGGCTTCCACATGGACCTGAGCTCATCTGTTTTTTGTCTGTTTCTGTTCTAGAGTCCGTGATCATGTCTTCCACTCTACTCACCAGCTATAGTTATCTGGGAAATTATTTCTGTTTTGAATTGTTCTAGAGCCTCATTCATGTGTTTTATTACTTCCTGTGCTATCAGTTCAAGGTGTCCAAATGATTATCAGATTTTTTTCTGCCTTGTTTCCCCTGGAATTTTTATTTGATGATATGGAAGTCTGGCTTTGTGACTTTCTTATGTGTCTTCTCATTTCTATCTTCGTTGTTCATACTGTTTTTGGTTTAATTCCTGGGTTGATGTTTAGATATCACTTATTTTTTTTTTAATTGAGTTTATTGGTACATTTAGGGATACAGTACAGTTACATTCATTGTTGGGATCATGTACCTTTACATGGCAAGTCTTGATTCTCATTTTTTTCCCCTTACCTCTGCCCTCCCTTCACCCCCTCCTCCCCTCCCCATCTACAAACACTTTATTTTCATCTTTTCATTCTCTCACATTTTTTTCTTTTCCCTTTTTGTTCTTCCCCTAC
>NW_022900941.1:34299198-34336734 GCF_012274545.1 Fukomys damarensis | reverse complement strand
AGATATATCACTTATTATAAGTATCTCTTTTGGTTGTATTTAGAACCCTTGTGGGATGATTGCTTCTCAGAGATGTCTTCCAGATGTTACTGGTCTTTAGGTTTTGAGTCGCTAATGACTCTTAGGCAATCCTGTTCAGTATACCAAGATCTGTTGTCGCGCAGGCCGGGAGCTCCCGCGCAGGCCGGGAGCTCGCGCGCACGCCGCCGGGTCTAGATATCACTTATTATAAGTATCTCTTTTGGTTGTATTTAGAACCCTTGTGGGATGATTGCTTCTCAGAGATGTCTTCCAGATGTTACTGGTCTTTAGGTTTTGAGTCGCTAATGACTCTTAGGCAATCCTGTTTTCAGTATACCAAGAAGAACAACTGATTGGATCAATCATACCTTAGCTCAAATGATACAATCAGCAACAACAATGTCATCAAGCACAGCTTAGAAAATAATGATTTGTGGTAGTTATTAATGTATCACCTTTAACCATGTGAAATATATAAAAATCAAGGACCCGACTAAAATATGTTTATAGTGAATAAACTCTTCAATATAGCAAATTTACCCTTTGGGATGAAGACTTAAGTAGGAGTTTGGGAGGGAGGGATAGATGGGCAGAAGGATAGAGAAAGGTTAGAAGTGAGGCCAGAGAACACAGGAAGGTCATTCCAACTCTAGGAAACTGTTGAAGACAAGAGGAAAAGACAGAACCAGAGAATAAAGACAAGAACAGAACAACCTAATGACAGTAGGGAAGCTAGAAACTCTACTCACTTTCCTGTAAAACTAATGACAATTGAGAGAAAGAAAAGGAGAAAAGAAAAAGAAATCCAAAATAGTATAGGAACAGGAACAAAAAGGGAGAGAGATAAATGAAGAACGAGGTGGGAGGGGGGGTAGGGGAGAGAGAAGAAGAAGAAGAAAATTTTGAAAAATGAAAAAAGTTAAAAATAAGAGAAAAAATAATTTTGAAAGTAAAAAATAAAAATGAAGAGCCTCCATCATGGTACATCTTTGCTGTCACAATAGACAACATGGGCAGCAGTCAATTAGTCTCAGAAAGCCAGCAGCAGGCCTGAGATTCAGGCTGATTTCTGGCTTCAAGGCCCAAGTTGAGCTCCCTGACCTCCTTCAAGGTTTAACTCTGCAATGTTCTTCTGCAGGTTCCAGCTGCCCTTCCTCTTAAGATAGTCTAGATTCTGATGGGAAGTGGTGATCCCTCCAGTTTACCAACTGTGGTGGTCTGGTGTACCTTTATTGCACAGATTATCTTCACTTTTTCAGTGGGCTTAAATTTTCATCAAGGAGCCTGAGAGAGGCCTTTCTTTAATTGTTCGCTTCTGCTCGGTCTGCTGGAGCTCATAACAATGGCCTTTATAACCACCTTTGCCTCTGCTGTGTGGGACCAAGGTACCATGGATCTGGGTACCAGCAGAGCCTGGAGGCCAGAGGTGGTGTTGTGGGGTGCTTCAGGTGCCCAAATAGCTGAGCTCCTCTGAGGCCAGGGATGGGCAGTGGTAATGGCAGCCTGCACAGCTCAGCTCCTCGCTGCTCAGCTCCTCCCAGGGAAGGGGTGGGGACAGTTATAATGTCTTTCCAAACATAATTGTACACTTCCTCAGACCCAGTGGAGCTTTCTTTCCTAATGAAGTTTAATTATAAACTGATGGCTACCTCCTTTAGTAGCCTTCTGGCTGTACTGGAACATCACAATAGACCTCTGCCTGTTTCCTAAAGTACTCAATTTCTTTTCCTATTAATCATCTCCAATTCAATTTTTTTATCTACCATTGTGACTTTATGAAGAATATTTTGTAACAGAATATTTTAGGGAAGAATATTTAGATTATCCTAGAGATACAAACATCTTTCCTGCTGTAATCCATTTCCCTGGTTGTTTGTGTGTGCCAGTTACCTTGCTTTTTTGTTTGTTTGTTTTTTGGCCTTTTCTTTTTCTTTTTTGTTTTTTAATTTTTTGGTGCTGAGAACTGAACCCAGGGCCTCATGCTTGCTAGGCAAGCATTCTACCACTGAGCTAAATCCCCAGCCCCTAGGGGCCTCTTTGGAAGAAGCAATCTTTTCATTATTCCTGATTCTGTAAGGAATGCATGTCATACTTTTTCATAGTTCTAAATTGATCATTAATTTTGAATGAAAGAAAAAATAAAGAAGGTAAAAATTAAAACTTGAAAAAGAACTTACTAATTCATTCATTAAACAAATAATTTATCAAGTGCTCTATAATACCAGGCTTTGCTCTAGATGCAACAGCTTTTCAATAACAAATCAGAAAATTCCTGTCTGTCTAAAATAATTTATTCTCTGGAAAAGGCTCTAAACATGTATATATATATGAGTAATCAAGAAATGGATTAAGTAAAATTATGAAGGATAATGTCAGCTTTTTCATCACTAGGACAAATTACTGATAGCATCAACTTATAAAGAGGAGATATATTCATTTTAGGTCTGTTTCGGTGGGTTCTGCTCATGGTAGGTGGCTCCAAGGTAAAAATGACATGGTGGGAAGGCAATAATGGGGAAAAGCTGTTCATTATACAATGGTAAGGAAGCCTAGAGAAAGGAAGCAGCAGCTGGGGACAAGAGCACCTCATACAAAGACATGGCCCTCGAGACTGTCCCTTCCAACCATGCCCCATCTCTGAATGTGAGACTTTGAGGAACATTTCAGATCTAAACCACAGCAGACACAGGAGTAGAAATACTGATGGACTAGGTTGAATCACACACATTTGCTAGTTTACAGGTCAAAAATAGTTTAACACATTCAATGACATATGATGTAACCAATATGTAGCATGAAATTTTTTGTTTGCTTTAAGTTCCAAATAGTCCAAACTTTCACCATCTTCTTTTCCATTTTTCTCAGCAAATAGGTCTTCATATTATTTTACCCAAAGGCAAGCATCTGATTCTGTTTCTTAATCATTCTATTCTACCATTCTTTGATCTCATCATCTTAGCCAATTAGTTATTCCCTCCAGCCCCATCTTTTCTAACCTATTTGATGAATTTTTTAAAGGATACTTCACCATTCTTCCTTTTTTTCACCATAAACTTCTCTAGCTCAAAATCCTACAAATCATCTCACAACTCTAACATTCTGTTCACTTATCTTTTGCTTTTAACTTTCCTAGTGGAGGAATTTCTTACTACTCTTATGGTCCTTTAGTCCATAATGGCCTATTATTCCTTAACTTTTCATGTACATGTCATATTCCTTAACTTGTAATCAGGATTATACTGTAAATTCGATGATAGTAAGACAAGTTATAGCTATTGTTTAATAATAACTCCAGATCTCATTGACCATTCAGCATGTAGGGAACAAAGAAATATAAAAGACAAATACAGTTCCAAATGTGTTAGAATATATAATTTTTACTTGGTATTTTGGGAAAATACATTTTAATTATTACCAATTCTAGTAGTTTTCTACTTCAGATATTAGGAAAAACTCAATGCTGTTATGACAGGTTATCTAAAATCAAAATTATTTGAGAAAAAAGAATTTACAATAATGTTTAACTTGATTGATATCTTCAGAGTGTATGCTATCTTGAAACAAAAATGCTTTCACAATATTTTCATAATTCAAAATATTGCAGCCCCCACTGTCAAACAATAAAATGACTAATTGCCTTGAATTGTCCAATGCTATACATATCCTCAAAAACAGTTTTATTTCACTCTCAAAAAGACATAGGTATACATTAAATTGTGCATGCATACAATACAGGTAAAATCCTCAAAATGGAAAAAAAACCATACAAAAGACGGGTTTGCTGGTACAATTCTAATAACAAAACATAACTTAGAAATTGAGAGTAGAGATTAAATCTGCAGAACATAATGTAAGTAAAATGTTTACCACTTCAGTTTCTTTTGCCAATGGTTCTCTTTCTGGGACTATAAAGAACAGGGGCTTACAATGTTACCTTTAATTTGCAGCACAAGATTTTCTACAAATAAAACTCCAGGACTCAGAAAAGACTTTTTTTTTAAATTTTATTGAGTTTATTGGTACATTTTAGGGATACAGTACAGTTACATTCATTGTTGGGATCATGTACCTCTACATGGCAAGTCTTGATTCTCATTTTTTCCCCTTACCTCTGCCCTCCCTTCACCCCCTCCTCCCCTCCCCATCTACAAACACTTTATTTTCATCTTTTCATTCTCTCACATTTTTTTCTTTTCCCTTTTTGTTCTTCCCCTACGTATCACACCTTCCCTACATCTTTAGCTCCTTTCCTCCCATTTCTAAATGTCAGTAATCTTATTAGAATCTTATGCATTGTTGCAGAATATTCACACCAGGGAAACTATTTGGTATTTACACATGTGGGACTTATTTATTTCACTTAGGAGTATATCTTCAATATGTATCCATTTTCCTATGAATGAATCTATTCTCTCGCTCTTTATGGCTGAGTAATATTCCATTTTATAGAAAAACCACAACTTCTTTATCCAGTTTCCAACGGATGGGCAAATAGGTTGTTTCCAAGATTTAGCTATTACAAACTGTGCCGCTATAAACATGGGTGCACATACTTCTCTGTGATATGATTCTTTTAGTTCTCTTGGAAAGATACCCAGCAGAGGGATGGCTGGGTCAAATGGAACCTCCAGTCCAAGCTCTTTGAGGTATCTCCATATTGATTTCCATAGTGGTTGCACTAGTCTGCACTCCCACCAACAATGGAGGAGGGTTCCTTTCTCCCCACAACCCTGCCAACATTTGTTATTGTGTGATTTCTTGATAGCAGCCATTCTTTGTGGGGTGAGGTGGAATCTCAGTGTTGTTTTCATCTGCATCTCTCGAATGACCAGTGACGTGGAACATTTTTTCATATATTTTCTTGCTGCTTTTACTTCTTTGTCTGAGAAATGTCTGTTCATTTCGGATGCCCATTTTTGAATCGGGTCTTTATATTTGGGGGGACTGATTGTTTTGAGTTCTTTATATATCCTTGATAATAGTCCTTTGTCTAAGGTACAGCTGGTAAAAAATTTTTCCCATTGTGTAGATTGTCTCTTAGTTCTGCTAATGGTTTCTTTTGAAGTACAGAAGCTTTTTAGTAAGATGAGATCCCAGTTGTTGATTCTATCTGCTAGTTCCCGTGCTACTGAGGATTTGTTCATAAAGTCTAGAAAAGACATTTTTTAAAAAAGCTCCTTACATTAGCTTAGCACAAATCCTGAATTTATATACGGTATTGGTAGTAATCATCAGAAATCAGTGCTCTCTGTTTGATGGAAAGTCTATGCCCTGTAATCTTGTACTTTAAATATCTCAGTTTTGTATGCTGTCAAGACATGGAGGGTAATTAACTGAAAAAGTATGTTTGACAAACAATGATTTAAAAACTCAATTTCTAGTGTGGATTAATGGCAATAAATGCTAGATGTAATGAACATGAATGATTGTGTTTGAAAGCTTACAATTTTTATTGAGTAATGAAATGGACAAGTCATTATTCATGTTTTATCTCATCTTCATTGTCAGTATTAATTTTAAATCATAAACTCACCTAACTCCAGATTAGATCCTATATGATCTAATAAAATTCATGAAATTGTAGGAAATTTAAAACATCAAAATAAGCAAAGAGCTATTTCCTTTATTTCTTTCTCTAACCCTATGACACATTGGAATAATTGCTGCTCTGAGAAAATAAGATAGTAAAACAGAATGACTGAGAAGAAGAAGAATTTAATTCATATCAAATAAGAAAAGTATCAATCATCATTCCTCATTATACCTTTTAACATTTTAAATAAAATAATTTCCATTTTTTATTAGTTCAAGTTTGCAGTACACAATAGTTACATTCACTGTAGAGAGCTAGTACATATACACAGCACCATGTCAATTCTTTTTAAATTCCCTTCCCCTTCCCTTTTTGCAAAAGATTTTCCTCTCTATTTCCCATTTTCTATCTTTTATTTTGGTCTTTATTCATATTTTGGCTTTCTCATATAAAAGAAACCATGTCATATTTAAACTTGTGTGCCTGATTTATTTCATTTAAATTTATGATCTCAAGGTGCATTTATTTTCCTATAAACTATTCAAGTTTATCCTTCTTTATTGCAGAGTAGTAGCAGCCTATATGTCCATCAATAGATGAATGAATAAAGAAAGCATAGTTTTTATGCAGAATAATTTTCATATTGACTGCTTAACCTCCTGCAGTAGGCAGCTTTGACTATTTGACTGTCACTTATTGAGTTATACTCCTTATTTATTACACTGTATTAGTATACTTATATCTCACACAATGAGAAGCCATTAATATTTTTCTTCAGTCTCAACCATTCTTCACATTCCACAGTCTACTACAAATTTTAAGATCAATTTATCTTCCTCTGTAATAATTAAAATTTATTTTAATGATAAATAATAAAGGAAGAAGAACTGATATATTTGTTGTAGTAAGTCTTTCTATTCCTAAATAATGGAAGAAATATATCTCTCCATATATTTAGGTCTTATGATTTTTTACTAAAGATTTATAATTTTCTTATTGAAAATCTTGCCTCTGTGAAATCATATATATTTCTAGTACTTCATTTCTAGTATTTCATGCTATCATTGCAGTATTTTCAAGTTAATTTTCAATTTTTTCTTATGTGTATACATGAATTTATCTGATTTTTAAATTACTATGTGGCATCTCTTGGATCTTTGTGTGTAAAATTATAATCTTGACAAATGACATTTTAATTTCTTTCTAATCCTTAAAATTCATTTATTTTGCACATTTTATTGATTTTAAAAGAAGCCATTGAAGTCCTATCCCTGATTTAAAGATAATGTTTTTAATATTTTACTAAAAAGTATTTTTGGCTTATGTAAGTAATATCTGGTAATTTTTATTACATTAAATAATGTTTTGCTATTTGTGGAGAATTTATGTTACGAGTAGGTATTTTGTATAATTAGATGTTTTACTGCCTATATTCTGCACATTTCACAAATTATTAATCTGTCATTGTGACAAATTACTCTGATCCATGATTTATATTTTCATTATTAAGAAAACAGTATCTATCACTCATAACTGCATGTTTCTCTGTTACTTTTTAATATTTTGATTAAGATTTTTTACATCTGTGTTTTTCTTCTTAGCACATGTTCACAGTATATGATGAATACATTGTGGGGCATTGATAATGCATGTTTCACAACTTAATCCTTTTCACATTTTCTTCTCCTTCCCCATTCTCCCCTCTTTATCCCTCTCTGAATCCTTTTCTAATCTCCAAAAGGTTTACCTCTCTGTTTCACATCATCATTGATTTTTCTCCTTAAATCATTTATACTATGGTTTTCTCATATAAGAGAAGCCATGCAATTTTACACTTTATGTGCCTGGTTTTACATCTGTGTTTATAAATGATAATTATCTGAAATTTTCTCTTATTAACTATTAACTATCCTTAATAGATTACATCAAAATGCAGTTTATCAAACCTAAAATTGTTACTTTTTCTCTTCTTGTAAGAGTATAAATAAAATAGTATCTGATAATTGACTGATGAAATTATCTTGTAAATGTATTTAGAATACACTCATTTTTGCTCTTTTCAGTAATTTATGGTTTTGTTTTATTATTGTTTATATTGGGGTTTCTACCAATTCTTTAATCATTGACTAGTAAAGCAACTTCATCTTACTAGGATTGCTCATATTTTCTATTTGTTCTTGAATATATGTTGTGAAGTTTATTTTCTTAAAAGTTTTTATTTTCAAATTTATTGCCAAATGTTTCATTAATTATATCATTTAATTTTCATTAAAGACTCCCTCTTTCTTTTACTAATCTGCCATTTATTGTATGTCAGTATTTACTAGAGAAACAGATATGATGCAAGATATATAAACATATAAAAATTCACAAGATTGGTTTACAGTGGCAACTCAAATGAGGGAGGTTGCAGAAGGTCTGTCTGGACACTAGAGACCAAAGGATTTAGTCAAAGGTCTGGAGCTCACTGAAGTATCAGGAGACCAATGGGTCTGTAATGGAGGCTGAAGAGTACTCAGGAAGGCTGAGGAACTGCACCAGAAACCAAAGAGTCTGCTCTGCAAGGCAGGAAATGACATCCAAGGGAAAGACCCAAGCTCCTCCAAAGGAACAGAAGCAGCAGTGTCCTTCCTCAGCCCTGGGTGGATCTCACATGCCCTAGGGTGTGTAATTACTGAGCTGATTTAGCTGAGGGTCTCTTAACCAGATTTCTCAAGTTGACACAATCAATCAACCATCACATTTATCTATTGTATTAATTTATTTAAAATAATTAACTTTGGGCTATCATTACTTTCTATAGTTTCTGTACTTATTGTTGTGATAAGAACACCTAGCATGTAATCAATAAATGAAAGGCTAAGGAAAATGTGATATTTGTACACAATGGAATAATATTTTGCCATAAAGAAGAGTAAACTTGAGTCATATGTAGGAAAATGGATGCACTTTGAGACTATAATGTTAAGTGAAGTAAATTAGACACACAAGTTTAAGTACCCCATGACTCTTTTGTGGGAATCCCAGTATACAAAGCACAAAATAAAAGACAATAAAAAAGAATACTTAGCATGAGCTCTACAATTTTTTGGTTTTCAGAGCATAATAAAGTCTTTAAATATAGGCATGGCGTCATAGAGCAGAAATCTAGAACTTATTCACTTAGTTTAACTGAAACCATATACTCCTAGAACCAAAACTCTCCTTCCCCCCTCCCTTCAACCTCTATGAAGTAACTATTCGTACTTTTAATTTTTTTACTTTGTATTTATTTTTTGCTACATTTTATATTCTTTGAATGATTTAATTAATATTTTTCTGCTTACGTCAATGGGAAATGTGCCGATACATTTTGTTTTTCTTCTTTGATATTATCTGTACATTTAAAACTATAGCCTTATATTGTGATTTTAGCTAAATCCCATACATTTTGACTTACAGTATTGGTATCATTTAAGTCTATATATTTTCAATTATTGTTCTTTTTTTTAATTACTCCATCAGTTGTTTAGAAATTTAAAAAATGTCAAGACATATGGAGATCCTTTTGCTCTATGTATTTTTTTTCTGTATTCTAAATTTTGTTGACTTTTAAACAGAAACATCAACTGTTGAATAATAAATGTGTTTAAATTCTAGAATAAGGTTTATTTGCCAACCTTGTGACAGCTATTTTTTTATTATGTTAGAACACTTACAACAGACTTACCCCTTAACCATTTTTAAATGTATAGTTCATTTATTGAATATTTTCATGTCTTAATTGTTTTTATAGGCCTTCTACACTCTATATTTTATGTGTACAGATTCAGTTATATAGATATAATATATGTTTCATACAGTTGTTCTAAAAACTAAATAAATAATATGCAGAAATATGCCATGTTGATTGTATGTTTGATCTTCATATCTGTAAATAAGACCATTCTGCTTCATGCTTTCATGCTTCTCCCTTCATGAGGCAATAATGTTGGATGCATAGTGAGAATAATTCTTTTTATTGTTTTGCTGTAACCTTCTTTTCCATTATAGATGCCCCTTTAGACCATAATATTAAGTGAAATAAATCAGACACACTAGCTTAAATATCATTTGATTTTTCTTATACGAGAAATCTAAAACATAAATAAATTATAGAGCAAAATAAAAAATACAAAGAGATAAATCTTTTGCCAAGGAGAAGTAGAACAAGAGATGGAGGGAGGGGGAAAAAGGAGGGAACAAGATAATAATGAAAAGAATTCAGATGTGTCATGTACTTGTACCAACTGCCCACAATAAATTCAATCATTATGTACTGCACACATGTACTAATAAAAAAAGAATGATTTTGGCTATAAAGTTTATTCATTAAAATTATTACTGAAGCAAGATCAACTTTCCTTGGTTATTTACCTCAACTATCATTTTCCACTTCTTTATATGCATATTTTTGCATCCTTGTGTTTCATGTAAAACTTTTATAAATCACATACACATGAGATATTTTTAATACTAAGAATTTACACCACTTAACTTACAAATTTAAATAATTAAGTCTACGCTTATTTACACCATTCTATCTTTCTAACTTATACTTTGAGATAATTATATATTCACATAAAGCTTTAAAATAAACATTCACTTCATTTCCTCCAATAATATCATAGTACAATATCACCAGCAGGAATTTGATGGCAATACAAACCACTGGCTTTAATTTAGTTTTCACCAGTTTTACATGTATTTATGTGTTTGTATGTATGTTTGTTTGTGTATTTACATCTTTGCAGTTTTTTTTCAGCTTTAATTTAGTTTATTGGTACATTTTAGGGATACAGAACAGTTACATTCATTGTTGGGATCTTGTACCTCTACGAGACAAGTCTTGATTCTCATTTTTTGCCCTTACCCCTGCCTCTTTGTAGTTTTAACACATGTGTGTTTGTGTAACTACCACCAGAGTCAAATACAAAATAAAAGGTTTCCTTTTGTTACTCATATCCATATCCTTTTCTTTTTTATTATTCCTCTTGTTTATTTGTATGTTATTTTTATTTTTCAAAGTTTTACTTTTATTAGTACATGTTTACAGTACATAATGATCGCATTTGTAGTTGGGAGTTGGTACATCTGTATAACATGTCTTAGTTCTTCTTATTTTTATTATAGATATAGATATAGATATATATTTTTTTTGTACCAGGGATTGAACTCAGGTCTTTGTGCTTGCAAGGCAGGCCACTAAACCGCTGAGCTAAATCCCCAGCTCTATTTATTTTTTAATAAACTTTTATTTTTAATTCCCTCCTCAAGCCCCCACCCCTCCCTATGTACAAAAGCTTTGTTTCCATTTTTTCCTTCTATTTTCACTTTTTTCTTGTCCCTTCATCCTTTCTCCTTCCTTCTTCCCTTGTTCCCCTTCCCATTTAAACACTTCCTTCCCAATTCCCAATATTCATTATGCATTTCAGTCCTTATTTCTACTTTTGGTTTCTCACACCAGAGAAACAATGTATCTAAACATGTGTCCGATTTATTTCACTTGAGTATGGTCTCAAGGTCTGTCCATTTAGCTATAAATGTATGAAACTCATCATTTATGGCAGAGTAGTAATCCACTGTATAAAAAACTACATCTTCTTTATTCACTCTACTGTTATGGTGCTATTATAAACATGGGTGTGCATATATCGCTGTAGTATGATGTTTTTAATATTTTCAGGAAGATACCAAGAAGAGGTGTAGTAAAACCCCTAGTTTTAATTTCTTGAGAAACCTCCTCACTGATTTCCACAGTGGTTGCTCCAGTCTTTACTCCCACCAACAGTGCAAACAGCTCCTGCAGCATTTGTTATTGATTGATTTCTTGATAGCAGCCATTCTTTCTGGAGTGAAATGGACTCTCAGTGTTGTTTTAATTTGCATTTCATAAATGGCCAGTGATGTTAAACATTTTTTCATATATTTATTTGCCATTTCTAGTTCACCTGAGAAGTGTCTTTATTTTAGCCCATTTTTTCATTGTGTTTTATAATTTGTGAGGTCTGATTTTTTTTTAGTTCTTTATGTATTCTAGATAATAGTCCTTTATCTGAATACCTAGTAGAAATTTTTTTCCCACTCTGGGTTATCTGTTCACTCTTTTGGTAGTTTCTCTTGCTGTGCAAAAGCTTCTCCGTATCCTTTTCTATCTCCCTCCCTAAACCCTTGAAACTGTTAATCTGTTCTCTATATCTAACTTTTCCAGATGTTATATAAGTGGAACCACAGATTATATTTAATTTTGTCATTGGCCATTTTCACTCGGCATCAGCCTCTTGAGAACCACCCAAGCTATGACATAATCAGTATCGGTGCTTGTTTTCATTCCGTGACACAAAGGTAAGAGACATTGTCATTCAAAAGGGGAGGAAACAGGAAGCAGGTAGAGAGCAATGCTCCATAACAATTCTATCTCCGGTTTCTTCCTTCTGCTCTTTCTTACAATTTGTCTGTCTTCATAGTTCATCTACCAATATTGTCAGGGATTTTCACTTTGCTAAGTAGTGGCCATTTCTCAGGCTTCATCTTAGTTAACCTTTAAACCACATTTGATATGGCTGATGACACCTTCCTTTCTGAAATACTTTCCTCTTCTGGGCCCAGCCCATCACGCTATTTCTCCACTTCACTGAATATTTCTCTGTCTCAGTATTTGTTCCTGTCCCTGATATAACAAATTACTATAGACATAGTGGTTTTAAACAATTTAACTTTATTGTTTCGTAGTTCTGGAGGTAAAAAGTTCAAATGCATTTGTCTGAGGTAATGTCATGTCAGGCCATCTGAAGGCTCTAGAAAAGAATTGGTCCCTTTGGCTTTTGCAGATTTTAGAGGCTTCTTGTGTTCCTTGGCTTGTCCTCCCATGAGCACATCGCTCCGACTGACCTCTGCTTTTGTCACCACATCACTTTCACTGATTCTGATCCTCTTACCTCCTCCCCCCTTGCTTTAGGTACTCTGGTTACACTGAGTCTGACTAGATGATGCGGAACTCTCTGAAACATACTCAGAGGTCTTGAAAGATTAGGATATGGATCTCTTTGGTAGGCCTTCATTCTGTCTACCATATGGTCTCCAAGGGCCCAGTGCTAAGGTCATTTTTCTTCTGTTCCTTATATTAATTGATGCAGTGATTTATATGATTTATATAGGCTGAGTATCCATTATCGAAAGTAGTTCAAACTACAAGTATGTCAGATTTCTTTATGTGTTAGATTTTGGAGTGTTTAATTCACATAGAAAGATATCAAAAACTCCATTTTCATTTCATATATGCTTTATACATGTAGGCTGAAGGTAATTTTATTAAAAGTGTCAGTATGCTTCTATTTTGAGAGCAATGAATCACAAGATAGGTGTTGAATTTTCCACTGTAGCAGTATGTGCTTAAAAATTTTGGAGTTCAGGACACTTCCGATTTTTGGATTAGGGATGCTCAATCCTGTGTATAATATCATGGTTATATATATATACACATTACCATCCTGGACTCCGTGGAATTCTAACTGTATATGTGAAAGTACCACTACTATAGACGTCCAATGGACATCTTAATTTCAATATGGAGCTTCTCATGTATCTTTTCTTCAAAAGCATTTTATGTGAAATAAATTCCCATTGCCTTAACTTCAAATTTTATATTTACTTACTCCAAACAAAACCAATAGATATACACATTACCATCCTGGACTCCGTGGAATTCTAACTGTATATGTGAAAGTACCACTACTATAGACGTCCAATGGACATCTTAATTTCAATATGGAGCTTCTCATGTATCTTTTCTTCAAAAGCATTTTATGTGAAATAAATTCCCATTGCCTTAACTTCAAATTTTATATTTACTTACTCCAAACAAAACCAATAGACTGTTCTTGACAACTGTCTTTTTCTACAATTTATATCCTTTCAATTTATTAGAAAGTCCTTTGGGTTCTGTTTTCAAAACACATTCAGGAACAAATCATACTGTGCCTGTAAATTATTCCAAATAACCATCATCTCTTGCCTGAATTGTTGTAATGTCCTTTTAATCCACCTCTTATTTGCATTCTTTTTTCCTGTGGTTTATTATTAATTTAGCCACCTGCATAAAAGCATAATTCAAAATATTTCACCTCTAGTGCCTTACTGTCACTGTCAAAAAAGAAAGCCAAAATGTTTACAGACGCCCACAAGGCCGTGCCTTATATGCTTCTTATCTCTGACAACTGTCCTCTCTTTTTATAAGTTTATGACTCAACTTTTATTACATTCTCCTTGGCTCCCTCTGATTTTGTCCTGCCAACCCACCCCTATCTTTTGAACTCATTACTCAAGTTCTCCCTGTAGGAATTTTATAATTTCTCTTTTCTTTTTCTAGCATAATCTTTCCCAGATGTTTCCTCAGTATGAACTTTTCCCTCGTCTGGGCCTTTGCATTAAGTGATATTCTCTGTGAGGTTTTCTGAAGAAGCTACAATCCCTTCCTCCATCCTGCTGCTATTCTTCTCTCCCTTTCTGTTAGTCTCCACAGAGCTCATTCCCAGGTAATACACCCAGAAGACTTTTTTGTCCATGGCCCTATTCAGGGCCCTGTATCTGATTCAGTATTCCTTTCCTAAAGCCAGCTCTCAACTTATCTAAGGCGAAAGTGCTTCAAGACAGGAATCTGCTTTCCTTGGTTTTTACCTGTTACTATGGCTGTTTCCATAAGGATACAGCATTCGCAAGGACAGAGTTTGGTCATTTTGCATTGTTGCTGCATCCATGGCACATAGTACACGACAAACATTTGTTGGATCAACTAATAAAATTAGTGAAATTTACAATAGTAAACCCAGCAAGTAGGAACCTACAAAAGGACTAACTTCCGTATTTGGGGAAAAATAACTTAACTAAAAAGCAATCAACAATATATAAAAATAATTGCTTAAATTTTGATAGACAAAAGTTGAATGCTTTTAATATATAAATCAACAACAAAAACTCAAAATTGCAAAAATCATGCAAAATTTAACTATTCTGTAGGAAAGTATTAACGCGCCCTAGTGAAGTGATGGCTTTGTGCCCTTGGAATAAATATTCCTGTAATTTGGATGAAAGATGGCAATAAGTGATAATTAAATCATTTTTCTCAGTGGCTATTCTTATACTGGGTCCATTCCTGTGTGTCCACCAAACACCTTCGACACACCATGGATTGCTCTCAGAAAGAAGCTGGGACATGGTCTTTATCTTCCTCAAGGATCACGTAAGTGCATTTTCTCTTTCTTAATACAAAATGTGGGGAGTTTGTATTAATGTTGAATAAGAAAATGATTGGTTGTGAATCGCAAAACACAAAAATAGTGGGCTGCCTTTATGATACTGTCTTCAATTTTGAGCAACATTCACTTGTGTATTATAATGCAAGCTCCACTGCCAGTAGAAGTCTTGCTTATTTATAGCATATGTGTCTGAACAATTACTTAGAATGAGTAAACCTTCTTAAGTGGGATTGTGACTGTTGCAGTTGCAGATCTTTTCTTTCCTCTTTTGTTTTGTAAATAACATTTAATAATTATTTTTTCTGTTTAGAAAAGTAATTTTGGTTCATTTAAAAATAAATTATATATGCAGAAATGTAAAGAAAAAAAATTCCCTATCTTCACTATATAAACAATTTTTATTTTTATACATTTGGTTTACAGTACATTTTAAAGTATATTTTAGCAAATCTGTATTTATATATGTGTGTATTATGAATACTTTCTCATATTATCATATATTTTTCTAAAAATTTAAGTCATAATTTTATTTTTAGAAATGCTTTATATTTGAGTTACATGATTAAACTAACCATGTATTCATATATTTGTATAGACTTAAATGGAAACAACCGAGGTTTGACCCAATAGTTTATGAGTAACCAGAACCAAAGGTTTCCTTAGAATGAAAGCAGTGCTAAGGATCATTTTTATCCAATTGCTATGCTTTTAACGCAATGAGTCAGGCTGCCTAAAATGTCAGCCCTTTGCTCTTCTTGAACTTCTTGGGCTTGGCTGACTAGTTATGAAAGGTCATAAACTAATCAGCCTGCCAAATACAGTGAAATTCTGGGGTTCAACTCATTGGCATCTTGTTCATGACAGTCACATACTTCTGGGCTGGACTTGAGGAGCCCACCTGGATAGGCAAGACTTTTTTTTTCTTAATATCCAGAATATGTTAAATACCAGCAGTCTTTCGAGAGTCTTCTCTTTAAATACAGTAATTTCTAATCTTATACAAAAGGTAAACTGACATGTAAAGAAATTGAAACTAT
Source organism: Fukomys damarensis (assembly GCF_012274545.1). NCBI lineage: Eukaryota > Metazoa > Chordata > Mammalia > Rodentia > Bathyergidae > Fukomys > Fukomys damarensis. The sequence goes on along the minus strand of NW_022900941.1, from coordinate 34,320,871 downwards.
AAGTATCATGTCAGTGATTTCCAGAAAGTCTGGAACTCCTACTACCTAGAAATGCAAGGCAAGTATAACAGGAAATGTCCTTAACACTCTTCTTTTCCAAGGAATAATATTGTCCTCTCCTTACCTAGGTTCTGTTTCCTAGTTGACTTAAAACATTTTAAATATACCTTAATTGTAAACCCAAACCAAAACATTTTAAATATACCTTAATTGTAAACCAAAACCATTTATTACATTATAACCTTTCCATGGCTTCAAGCGTAGATTCAAAGCTTGGGAGTAGGAGTGTATTTTTAAGACTTAAGAAGTATCTTGGGGGAGAGGAAGGGTATTTTTTGAACTGTAAACACAAGATTAAATTGTTAAATTTGAATCTCATGTTTCTTAATCTAAAGTTCATTCCAATATCTTTGCATATAAAATTCCATCTTTTGTATATAAATCAAGTCCCAAGGACATTATCAGCTTATGAGTTTTCTTTTTCACTTGCTTGTATGTATTTCATTTAGTGGTTCTTATCATATCTTAAATTTTCAGTTCTGTAGCAATTGCATAGATTAATTATTAAAATTACAAAAAATGACTTTCTACTCTATTAGCATTCCTTACTCAGATGCCTCCCATTTATCAAATATAATTAAAAAGAACACTGTATCATTGTAAAGAAGAAAAAACTGTTCTAGATTTCTTGTAAAGCTTAATGTAAAAGGGAGATCACTTTAAAGCTTTTAGTTTTTTTCTTCTATTCTGATAAATTTGTTATTTTTAGAATTGTTACAGAATAATTAGATTTGTCCCAAATATATAATGATACATACTTTTAAATGTCACAAATCCATTGGAGGCAATGTTTATATACTAAATTATGAGAGAATAGAATCTTAAACATACCTGTGCTGAAACTCTACTAAAACAATCATCACTCACCTACAAGGTGTTAGCCAAGATAGAATGGAATTGGTCTAAAAATGATGTTTTCCTACAAATATTTATCTTAATGCATCTTTTATGGCTTATCTTGTTCACAGAAATTTAAAATTAAATTTTATCCTTGATATTTCTTGCAATATGGCTCTGAAAAAAGGAGGCTCCACTTCAAATGAACTCAGAAAAGGACTACTATAGCAATTATATAACTGAAATTTATGCCACTCATTTCTAAAATAATATTGTTTAGCATTTAACAGATGAAATTACTCAGTGTACAAATAGGAGGTTCAGTATATTTGTAATGAACATAATGTTGATTCTTTTAAGGAAGACAGCAGGTAAAGTTTAGTGAGCATATTGTATATACAACTTGGGTATTTACTACTGCATCTGCACACAACATTCTGAGCCAGAATCTTTGCCTCTCCCATGCTTTTTCCAGCCTGTCCACTCAGTGTCTGCCCCACGGGGTGGGCATGGGAAGAAAGTATCCAGAGATTCCTATGTCCTTAGGCTTTCATGTGGTCTTGGACCACTGAATAATTCAGAGAGGACATGGCAGAGGAGTGTGTGGAGACAAGATAGGTACTTCCCACTTCCTTCTCCCACGAGGTTGTCCTGGCCTGGCTGTTTCCAGAACAGAAGCTCATTGCTTCCCCCAAGGCCACCTAAGAGGTGCAGCTGTGGGTCCTGGCAGTCTCCCTCGACTCTCCTTTAATAGTCCACAGCTAGGTCTAGTCCTAGGTTTGTGTGTGATCTTTATGATTTAACAGCTTGCTCTAATATTTTGCAGTCATTTTTATAGATATGCTTCTTCAATTTTTAGAAAAGAAAATAATTGTATTATTGAATAAAATTAAACTAGAACACAGGCAATGATCAAAAACGGAAAGAAATATATTTTATATAGCCCAGTAGATGCAATACGCTACATATATGTTCTCAAGATGAACAATAATTACTGCTCAAGTGTGGGGACTTTGTAACACCATGTGTTCCACACAGTTGATCATAAATTCATTTGGTAATTGGGGTGACCATCTGTGTCAAGTAACTGGCTTTGTTAAAGTACACATTTGCAGTTCATGCAGTTTATAATCATCTTGGGGAGTGGTTCCATGTATTTACTACAGTTTTTTTTTAACCCTCCTTTTTCCTTCTCCCTCCCTCTCTCCTCCTCTAATACCCCATTCCATTTCTCGTTCTTGTTGATATTATTAATCACAGCTCATGTTATGGCATTCAGTGTTTACTTAGGGAGGTTATTAAGCTCCTGTACATGGCATATGTTTATTCTACTTATTTCCTCTTTCCCTCCTTTTCACCCCTCACTCTTTTCTTTCCCAATTGGAAAAGATCCATTTCCCTGTCCCCTTCCATCCATCCTTTATTATTCTCTTTGTTTGTGTTTTGTCTCACTTAAATGAGATGCACCATATGGTATTTAAGCTTGTGTATCTGACTTATTTCACTCAATATTATATTTTGTAGGTTCATTTTTCCTATAAATGTCTCAAATTTGTCATTCTTTAGAGCTGAATAGTATTCCATTACACACAGATACCACATTTTCTTTGTACAGTTGTCTGTTGATGGGCATACAAGCTGCTTCCAAGATTTAGTTGTTATAAAATGTCCTGCTATAAACATTGATATGCATGTATTGCTACAGTATGATGTCTAAACTCCCTGGGGAAGATACCTAGCAGGAGGATCACTGGGTCACAAGGGATTTCTAATTTCAGTTCCATGAGAAAACTCCATATTGATTTGCACAGTGGTTGTACTATTTTGCATTTCCAACAGCAATGAAAGAGGATTCCTTTTTCACCCATCACACCAGCACTTGTTATTATTTTATTTCTTAATGATTACCATTCCTACTGGAGTAGGATGGAATCTTAGCAATGTTTCTAAAAGTATTCTAATTTATAGTGGTCATGTGATTTCCATAGGGGTTCTGACTGTCATAGCTCCTTTTAAAGAATTATTCCTGAGAAATGACTCTACCCTTATATTAGGACACAAACACATGCAGTGCTATAGTGAGTTCTATGAGGAAAATACACCAAATACCTACTATTGTAAGAAAAGCAGAGTCCCTCCTAGAAATTTGGAAAGGGAATTAAGAAATTATAACTCAGCCTGAGTGTTCTTTGAACCGGAAAAGTGTCAACTCCAATCTTTTCTGGCGAAAATTAAAATTCAGACTCTAGGGAACAAGAAGAAAGCCAGGGTGTAGAGGACTGGTGCAGGTTCTCTGCAGTCTCTCGTGACTGATGCCAGTTGTTCCTGAGGCTCATCCTTGGCTTCTGAGTGTCACACCAATGTACTCTCACAGCTCTCTTCTTTTGACTTCATCTAGCTTTAGATAGGCTTCTGTTTTATGGAACAGAAAGGACTGCAGATAGCCAACATTGTGCTTAATGCTTTCACATTAAAGTCTCATTTGTAACTCTTGACTCACAAAAGCCCTGCAGGAAGATACCATAATCATCATGTTTTTCCAGGACAGAAACAGAGGTTCAAAGCAGTTAAGTAACATAATCAAAATCACACACAGCTAGTAAGGGCAGATCTGAGACGTGAATGCAAAATTCATGCTGTAAAAGCTACATTGAATAAATTCTTGATAGAAAAATTTTCTTGGTTTTGAAGTAGTAAAAGGATTTTATCTCTACATATATCCAACACTTAACATTCTGACTTAGAAATTTGTCATGCTAGTCTGCTTTGTGTTAAAATGTTTCAGTGGTTCTAACATCAGTTAGAAACACAGACATAATTATGCTCTTACCAGCTTCATATCATGTGTTTACCCCATTGAAATCAATACTCTTGCCGTCATGGTTTATATCTCAAATGTGCTCCAAAAGTCTCCTGTGTTTAGAGTTTGGGCTTTTAGAAGGTGATTGGATCAAAAGAGCTCTAATTCCATCAGTGGATTAATGATGAGATTTTAATTTGATGGCATTATTCAAAAGTGATGGAAATAGGAGGTGGACCTTCAATGAAAAGAGTGGATAACTGGGAAATGGTTTATTTGGCTTGTACTTTAATCAGATGGGTCCAAGGCAGAAACATCTTTGTGGAAGGGCATGGTGTCACAAAGCTGCTCAGTTCATGGTGGTTTGAAAGCAGAGCCAGGGGAACAGTGACAGTGAGAGCTACGCCTCCAGTGGTGTATCCCCAGTGACCCCTCTCCTTCAGCAGGGCCCAACCCCTAACAGCACATGCAGGTATGAATACCAGTGAATTAGTCCAATACGTGTGTTCTCTCCATGATTCAGTCACCTCTCCAGAAGTCTCTTAATCCCGTCAAAATTAACAGTGAAGATTAACTGGCACCCTGAACATCCCACGTCAGATCCTCACTCCTCTGATGTGCATCCTAAGCTTCCTGCAGGGCAGGCCATATCTCCCAGTCGAATCCTCTGGGCTGAGTCTAGTGCCTGGTAGGGAGTAGGTACATCATCGACCGAATGAATGTACTGTGTTGCTCTTTGAATGTATTACTTTTCCATTTCAAAAACAATATATAAACATTTTTGAAACACTAGAATTCAAAATATCTCTAGTGCTAACTGTAGACAATCAATACTATATTCAGCATGTTTTTTTCTCCATTTCAACATCCTACCCATTTTATCCCACTATCTGGAACTATAACTGACGTCATTATTAGGATTTTTACATTATATCCCCATGATTAGGAACATTTCTTAAGAGGAAAAAATCATACCAAGAAAAACCTAATCTAATTATTGAAGTTTAACTAAAAATTTTACAGATTTTTATTTCCCAAATCTCTTTCCCTCTTTGATGAGTTTGTTTCATTGAATGAGTAATTAACTCAATGTTTTTGGAACTGCAGAACAAAAATTTTCCAAATTCATTGAATGTTTTAAAGGTACCTCTTGTGTTCTTCCTTTAGAATACAATATGATATCGAATTCTACTTTCAAAAACATTTTCATTCAGAACTCTGAATATTTGGTCCTCTTTCATCACATAGCACCCCAAGCTATGCATGAGACTGACATTGTTCTTATTCTACTTTTTGTCAATCATCAATTTCTTTATTCCATAGGTGTTTGGAATTTTTTAAACTTTTGCAGTGAAGTTCACAGCTTTTATCAAGATGAATCCAGCCAGTTTGGGGAAGTTTTCTTTTACATATGCTTGACATGTTGTATTGCCTTCCCATGTGTAGAGTTGGTGTGTGTGTGTGTGTGGGTGTACGTGCACATGCATGCATGAGCATTGTGTGTGTGTGTGTGTGTGTGTGTGTGTGTTTAGTTTGAGGAAATGGTTTTATGTACTTTTAACATTTCAAGTTTTGTTTGTAATTATTCTTCCATTTTCTTCTTAAATCTATACTCTGGTTTTTGTTTTTTTTAACATTTCATTGGGATCACTAATACTCTTAAGTGCTAGCCATCCCATTATTTAACATTTCTTGAATTTTACTGTTTTTTTTTCTCTCACTGAGTTTATTGGCACATCTTTTATTTCAATAATTACATTTAGGTTTTGTATTCTTTTTTGCTCCCTGATTCCTGATTTTTATGAGAGTTGGTTCTCATATTTATGAATTCAAGATCTTAAATTTTTCACAATTTACTAGTTTTTTAAAATTATCTTTTACTTATTATTTTGTCTTTGCTTCTATTGTGGTTACTTGACTTGATTACTTCACAAGTTGTTAGGTTTTTCCCAAGTATTTAATGATGTGTGGTTGTCAATTAATATTTTAATATAAATGGTAAGCCTATTAGTTTGATAAGTGTAAGTGTTCCCAGTATCTATCCATATCTTTTTCACTAAAAGCCTGTCCCTAATGAAAAAGGTACTGTTCTCTGGGCTTAGTGGATAAAAGAGTCAGGTGAGTATAGAAGAACAGGTAGATTTCTTTCCAGGTGTGTGATGAGAAAAGGCCAGTGAGACAAGACCTTTTTGTTTCTCAATAAGCTTACTGGTACATTTTAGCTATACAATGCAGTTACATTCATCATTGACATCTTGTACCTTTACAGGATATATCTTGGTTCTTATTTTTTCCCCATACCCCTGCCCTCCCTTCACCCCCTCCACCCTTCCCTATTTACAAAGATTTTGTTACCAATTTTTCCTTTTCTCATATTTTCCTTTCCCCTTATTTCCTTTCCCTTACACTTCCCACTTTCCCTTTAGATCTATTCTTCATAGTTCACATTATCAATTGTACAATTTGAGACTTATTTACACCTTAGTTTTTCACACCAGAGAAACTATTTGGTATTTACACGTGTTCTATTTATTTCACTTAAGAGTATGGCTTCAATGTGCATCCGCTTAGCTATAAATGTCTCTGGTTTCTCAATCTTTATGGCTTAGTAGTACTCCCTTACTTAAAATTGAGTTTTTTGGTACATTTTAGGTATACAGTACAGTTACATTCATCATTGGGATCTTGTACCTTTACATGACAGGTCTTGATTCTCATTTTTTCCCCTTGTCCCTGCTCTCCCTTCACCCCCTCCTCCCCTCTCCATTTACAAAAACTTTATTTCCATTTTTTCATTTTTCTCATATTATCTTTTCCTTTATTACCTTTCCCCTACCCTTCCCACTTTCCCTACACCTTTAGCCTTTTTCTTCCTATTTCACACTGTCAGTTATCTCATTAGGATCTTATGTACTATTATAGTTTTCACACCAGAGAAACTATTCAGTATTTACACGTGTTCTATTTATTTCACTTAGGAGTATATTCTCAATATGTATCCATTTTCCTATGAATGAATCTAATTTCTCATTCTTTATGACTGAGTAGTGCTCCATTTTATAGAAAAACCACCTTTAACCAGTCTACAGTTGATGGGCAGTTGGGCTGTTTCCAAGTTTTGGCTATTACGAACTGTGCCACTGTAAACATGGGTGCACATATATCAATCATAGTGGTATGATTCTTTTAACTCTTTTGGGAAGATACCCAGTGGAGGAATAGCTGGGTCAAATGGAATTTTCTAGCTGTTTGAGGTATCTCCATGTTGATTTCCATAGTGGTTGCACCAGTCTGCACTCCCACCAACAATGGAGAAGGGTTCCTTTCTCCCCATAACCCCACCAGCATTTGTAATTGGTTGATTTCATGATAGCAGCCATTCCTTCTGGGGTGAGGTGAGAGCTCAATGTTGTTTTGAGCCAGGAGCCTTTTGACTGATGGAAAGTCACAGGACTAACTACTTTTGCCATGGTCTCTTTCCTCTGTCTCTTCCCTTCCTCCCTCTCTTCCTCTTTTCTTCCCTTACTATCTCTTCATGGTTTTTGCTCATTTTCTCTTGTTTTATTTCCTGAATCTTTCTGTCATCCTACCTTGGTCATATGATGATTACTTCGTCCATATGCATCACTTCTTGTCAGCTCTTCTGCATGGATCCCACACCCTCTCTATCCCTTTATTATTGGCAACCAGAAATCAGCTCCCCTGTCTGGAACTCCTGAGATAAGCCATATTTTCTTCCAAAGCCCACAGTGCACTGCCCACCTCCGCTTCTGAAACATTAGTGCTCTCTGGTGACCTTTGTCCTGTGGGTGCTCACTCACTAATCCAATAGCTCACTGAAAGCTCATTAGGAGTCAAGGGAAACTTAATATCTCCTGCCTACTCTTGAACAAATGTAGGGCTATCTGTTACACATCTTTGCAGCATACAATTAAATCAATTATACACCACTGCTGGTGCCCTTTGCATTCTATATTCTGAGTTGCCTGTATAAACATGGTTTTACAAAGCTTTAAATAAAAGTAGTGCAAAACCCACCTCTCCTCCTTAGACTTGACTCTTCCGGTTACCCGCACCATCTTAACACAGAGTCCAGAGAGATGCAACAACTTTAAAGACAGAATCAAAGTAAAAGTCACCTAAGAATCCAAGTATGTATCACTTAAAATCTTATAAGAATTGGAACCCTACCAGTAAAGAAAACAGATGAAAAGTATCCAGACTAGGATGGAGCAAGAAAAAATTACCTTTATATAAACAAATGATGAAATTGCTAAGAGCTGCAATCATATTTGACAAACAAGTAATGTAAATGTATCATTTGAGTCTAGCAGATGTGGGGTATGCAATAACTATGTTTGGGGATCTAGGACTATTTGACATGAGGTCTTCATGTAGAAACTATTGTCGTTGGAAAGATGACTCAAGATATCCAATGCTCCAGATTCCTTGCCTAGGGAAAAGAAATCTCTCATTCATTAGCAACTTCTGCCAAGCTCAAAATTTAACCCCAAGTTCACTTGAAAAGGTAATCCCAAATCTTTAGGATAGCTTAATTGCCTTTATGTCCCCAAAAGCTTACCCTTGAGGGACTTTAAAATTAAGGATGGATTAGTTGTAAGATTTTAGCATGCATCAGAATCACCTGTGGGTATTATTAAAATTTCTCAGCCACATCTCTGAGTTTATGATTCTGAGGATCTGAGGGTCTTGGGAGTTTTTCTCACAACTGCTCAGGTGATACAGTTACTGCTGGCTCTGAGACCACATCTGAGTACTAAAAAATAAAAATGGAAATTTAAATAGCTCTTGTTATGGTAATATTTTGTGTTACATTTAGGAATGATATATATTTAGTTATTCTTAGTATTGAAGAGAAATTAGAATATTAGAGTACCTGAAAGATAAGTCATGTTTTAATTTAAATATGTAATTGAGTTATTGATTTACACTTAGAGTTTTAGATTGATAAATATGAGTGTTTGGTCATGTGTGAAAGTGATCTTAGTATATTTAAGAGATTTAAATATTATTAGAATGATTTATTAAGATATTCATAAACTTAATTCACTGTATTTATAAAGTGTATTTTGGTAGATAAAAAGGTTTGCTTGTTAGAAAAACTACTTAAAGAGAAAATTAAATTTACTAAATAAATGCTTAAAATAATTTAATTAACCATCTTATAAAATCTCCCTTACAAGTGTCATTAAAATGTGTCATCTTAATAAATTTAGAAATAAAATCATAATTTTTGGAATTTAAAGGAAAAATTAGGATTTAATTTGAAATGTCAAAAAATGTAATAATTTAAATAAAAGAAGGCACTTTGGAGTAATATTTTCAGCAATGAAGTCCCCCAAATGACATGGGATATTCTTTTGGGGTTCTCTCTATTGGAATACAACTTTTAGGGTTGAGTACAACTTCATGTTCTACTTCTAACCTTTTCCTGTCCTGGCCCAGGAATCAGGGAGGGCATTACTAGTGCCCCCAGCTTTTCATCACCTATCAGTCTTACCTTCCTTATACCTGCAACCTTATGAAGCACCGTGGAACACTGGGCAGTGTATCCTCACTGTTGGTCTGCATCCAACATTCAGTTTAGCTGCTAGGGGCAACTCCAGGCTTTAAAGCCCGAGTTGGAGGAAAGTAGAAGTGTTGATGGGCCATCTGTGTAGTTAATATTACCCATCACTTTGTCTTGTAAGCATAGGTAGTAGCTTGGTTTTATCAGGTTGTAATAGCAAGAAGACCATATTTATATTAGCCCTCCAAAATCTTGTTTCCCTAATCCAGAATTTGACTAACAGAAATGTCAACATTTTCTTCATGTTTCCATTTTCAACTGTTCCTAAGAATCTATGCCTAAAAGTTATTGGTAGTCTTCCTCAATGCTCACTGAGAGAGGAAGACTTCGGTTATCCTCTTTGAAGTAGTCTCTGAAACAAAACCCTCAATTGCACAGGAAGTGGCTCAGCACCAGCCATTCAAGGTGAGAGAAAATCCTCCTTCCTCTGGGCTATGTTCAATCAAGAAATGTCCTTCATCCAGGCTGCACATTATTCAAAATATTACAGATCACCTGTGGTTACAAAAGCCATTTACCCTAGGGCACACTCTTAGAGTCAGACTGATTAAGGTAGGTCCTGGTGTTAACTTCAAATGAAATATTCTTTTCCATTCCTTAAACTTTCCCTCCCAGTCTTCACATAGGTCTAAACTCTTTATTCTTATATAGAAAATACATTGTCCTTCCTGCACTCTGTATATGTTAGTAGCCATTCCCAGCCAGCACACACACACGCACACACACACACACACACACACACACACAAATATTTGTGTGTGTGTATACTTATGGGGAATAAATCAGGTTTCTCTTCCTTATTACTTGCAGAGAAATTTACCACTCTCAGGAATAACCTACTGTGTGTAAAATTTGAGAAGAATGCAAAACAAACTCTACCCGTAAGTAGTCTGTAAGTACAAAAATTCGACAAATATCCTACAGGAAATGTGGTGTCCAGAGCCAACAGATGCTAAGTCACTTCAAAAATGAGCATTGTATATATAAGTGAATGGTTTTATAAAATATGTAATTGCATTTTTTCTTTGGGTAAATTAATTCTTATCTTTAAAACTATAAAATGTTTCATATGTTACCATTTAGCCAATTCTGTTTTCTGAATTTATTTTTGAATGTGCATAATTTTACATATTTATTAACCAATATGATAATTTTTCATAGTTACTAATACCCAAAACATAAGAGTTGCAGACACCGATCCTATAATAGTGTTCATCATATGATTACAAAGATTTTATCTGTCTTCTCTGGGTTCCAAATTGATTATTAGGTAGAAATAATGTGAACTGACAGTTTACTATAATTTTATTTAAAATACTAACACATCATGAAGTATCTTCTAAGACATATTTTCTTTTTAAATTTATTGGTACATTTAAAGCAAACAATACAGTTACATTTATCATTGGGATCTTGCACCTTTACATGATATTCCAAGATATATTTTCTAATAGCAAGAGCATGTTTCTTAAAAAAAAAATCACAAGTAGGTGAAATTAAAAGGCTCCTACTTGCAAGAAACAGAAAATGTAACTTGCCTAGCAAATAGGGACATTGATAGTCACATAAAAAATGTAGAGAAGCAAGGAAGGCTTTAGGCTTAGTTGATTGATGACTCATTTTGTTATTAAGATCCTTGGTTCATTTTCTTTTTCCACTCTCATGAACACACACTGGCTTCATCCCAAAGCTAATGACACCTGCTTTCATTACAGAGAAAACCTCTCAAAAACCTTGAAATAAATGACTTTCCCATCAGTCAGCTTGGTTCAATTTAAGTCATCATCCCACCCCTGAACTGACACAAATCACAAGGGTTTGGCCATACCAATGACCCTAAATCAGGGTTGATCACAACTCCTCTAATGATAGCAGAGATTTATAGTATTTGCTAGAAGTACAGTGTCTTAGTTACTTTTCCCATTGCTGAAACAAGATACCTGACATCCAAAGTTAAAGGAGGAAAGGTTTGTTTGGCTCACAGTCTAAAGAGGTTTTAGTTCAAAGTTGACTGGCACCAAGGCAGGCTGACATGGAGAAGGAGCATCATAGAGCAGAAGGCAAGCAGCACCAATAACCAACAAGGGACAAGAAACAATGGATGGCAACAACAGCCCTTTCTGTCCTTATGTTCTTCTACAGGCTACCTTCCCTTAGTACACACACCCTTAATTCTAGCATTGCACCATGAATCAATCCCAGCATCATACACCCTAGATTCAGCCACCTTCAAAAAGCCCCACCTATGACTTTGGGGGGCATCTAGACACAAGCCATAACATACAGACTTCTGAAATCCCAACTCAGAGCTAGTCAATCAGAATTTCTAAAAAAGAATCTGACAATCTATATTTAACATGCTTCTCAGGTCAATCACACGATCAATAGAAGTTTTATAGATAGATCAGAATCCAAAATGACTTGACATTAGGTCAACTCCTCTGAGTCATTTAGGGAAAGTGTGGATACCTCAATAAACTGGAGTCTGCAAGGAAGGAAAATGGAATAGATACTGCATACCAACCAGTAGGAGCAGGTAATGAAGCTGATTTTATCATCTTTATTTTTTTGTTCTGAGCTCTTCCTCTTTGGTGATGCTCTTTCCACCCTGCCTTTTAAGATGTTTCTTCCTGTCCTGCAGCAAGCATAGATTTCTTATACCTCATTCTAACGATCAGTGCAGGACTGGTAGCATCTATTTAAAATCCTGAAGAGTAGGCATCATCAAGTGGCAGAACATTTTCTCTTATATTTCCTCACAATATGAAAATATTAATTCATAGTTTGTGGTGTTCCTGGTCTTCATAGAATACTAGTTCACTTGGTCACATACTCTTCTTCCATGGTGAATGATACCAGATTTACCACGATTCCTCCCCATGCTCCACATTACATCATACAGCCTAGCACACTGTCACTAATAAAATAATGGTGAAGCCGAGCGTGGCGGCGCACGCCTGTAATCCCAGCACTCAGGAGGCTGACGCAGGAGGATCGCTGTGAGTCAGAGACCAGTCTGGGCTATCTAGTGAGTTCCAGGTCAGTCTCAATTACATAGTGAGGCCCTGTCTTAAAAAAGCAATAATAATGTTGAAATGTTAACTCTCCTAAGGTTTTAAAAAAGATCCTACGTTAAATTTACAGATTTGAACATACAGACATTAGTGACTCAAGAAGGAAAAAAAAAAAATCCCACAACAGAAAGGGGAAGCATCCTTTTGCTCTCTGACACTAACAATGTTAACAGCTTATTTAATGAGACTAGAGGCTGGTTATGGTGCCACTGGTTGGATGTTTTATGTATTAACAGTAAACTTATAGAAGAAATCATTAAATCTGATTTCTTTCTAAATATGGTCCAAAGGGTAAACTGAATCACAAAACCAACCCCCGATGCACTCTTCCATCATCCATGTCATAGCTTGCCCCTCATGTCACACTGTGACCCCTCATCACACTCACACTCATGACATGCCACAGCTGGAAGCAAACTTCTTTCATTTTCTTTGCTATGAGGAACCTCTCTCACAGGCTGCCTGAATGTACAGAAAGAAAAAAAAAATCAGGGACAGGTGGCAAAGGCGAAAAAGAAAAAGGCGGTCAAATGTTCCTAATAAATTGAAATCCTCTTCACATTTTCCATAAAAGGAGAAGAAATTATCCAGCCTTTCTGTGAAAATTGCCATTTGACCCAAAGGAATGGCTTCATATTTAATGTGCGTGGATAGGAGCACCCACTTTATTATCCTCTGCTGTGCAGTTCCTCCACAATTCCCTATATGGTTACATTTTTCAACTAGGACAACATTAATTCTCTGGCCGAGGCTCCATACTATTCACATGGAAATATTTTCTTATGTATACTGATTACTTTATAGATATTACATTCAGCAGAAAACAAGTTGCAACATATGTTTATAGACAAAATGAGTCAATGTGTAGTTGAGGAAGCTTTCCTAATGAATTTCATGTTCTTCACCCAATCCTTAACGGCCTCTTTTCCATAATGATGTTTTACAAATTAAAATACTGTATATTTTTCATCTACCTTCTTACCTCAACTCTAAAAGTAAAAAGGTCCCTTTCTCAGTTAATAGGTATACTGCCCAATAGAATTTTATATTTTAAATTTTCCTAGAATGAAAATTGCCTCAGGACAGAGATTTTTCTATTTTACAATGTATTTCTTATTCCTCAAAGATCATGAGACACAACATAGGTGTCCAAACACATATCATTTTCGCACTGAATTCCATCATGTGTTCAAATCCACCATTGTTGCTCAGTGCTGTCATGGTCCAATACAAGGGTCACCAAACTGCAAGCAGTGGTCCACACCCAGCCTGCCATCTGATTTCATAAATAAGTGAGTACTGAATCATTTGAATGCCCATTTGTTTACATTCCATTTATGGCTGCCCTCAGCCTGTAACAATTGAGTTGAATGGTTTTAACAAAGACCACTTGGACAGCTAAACCTCAACTATTTATTATCTGGCCCTTTATAGGGAACATTTGCTGATCACTTGCAAGATTATAAGTAATCTCCATTTTCCCAGTATCAATACTACTACCTCCCCTTCTACATGCACATTCTAGTCTTAACCTTACTGTCATCATGTATCCTATGTAGAAACTCCTGAGACAGTATTTCTAGGACAAAGAATGAATTGACAACAATAAAAAGTTTTTAGAAATAAGAAGCAAGAAACAGTATAGGAAAAGAATCTAAATAAGATATACCTGAATATTGCTGGAGGTTCATGTATCAAGATTGCAGGCATTTATATGGAAGGGATTCTAAAAGTAAGATTAGGAAAATCACTTGTGAGACGTGTCTGCCAAATTTTAGCCAAAGTAATTTCCTTTTATCGTAGGCCCCTGTTTAGCTGTGCAGTGAGCCCTTGACAAGTTCGGAGGCTATGCACTAGACCACAGCATAAAGTCATGCATCACTGTGGCTGGATAGTACTTACTGAAAAGGGTGGCGTTTTCTAGTAAGGATGGGAAAGAACAAAGTACATACACCTTTCTCCAAGGACAGCTCTTACCTCTGCTTCCACCTCTGCTGTTTTAATTAGGACCCTATGACACCAGTAGCCTAGCGCAAGGAATTTGGAAACTTTGGTGATGCTGCACTCCACAAGTCATCTGCTCCTCGGTATGTAACCCCTAACAAACTCAATTACTAGCCAATCTGGACTTGTCCCAGTTGTTTTTTGGACTGTTGGCTCACTCTCAATTTGGAGGCAGTCACTTCTTTAGATCTCTCCAGAAAATTCACGCAAGTTACCTTGACTTTCCCTATCAATTCTATACACCTATTACAGAAAATGATAATAGAATTCTAACATGATCCTCTAAATACTGGTCCCCTGGTACCTACACCTTGTATTATCCCCTTTCTTGAATGAGGATGGAATCTGTGAATATACTAGAATAATTATATCTTGATTAAGTTATTATGTGGCAGATAATGATGCACATCGATCATTTCTTATCCCTACGATTGGAACATCATCTGTATAGTCTTCAGGTTGTCATGTGTCAGACACCTTTGCGATGAAAATGTCCCAGCCAACAGTCCAGTGTCATGTCCTTCAGTGTGCAGCCATCGATTGGTTTTCTTGAGCCAATAAAATGGAAGATGGATTAGTATTTCTCAGCTTGTATTGTTGATTCTATATTCCCAGGTTCAAATTTTCTTCAAAGTTAACTAGACAATTAAATCATTCAGATGTTTTTGTGAGTCCAATGTAAATGCTAGCAATGCCAAGGTTTAAAGTGGTATTAAGTGAAATTGTAAGACTGAGAAGAAAATTCTAACCCTAAATTATAAATTTAGAGTATTTTGTATTTGTGTAGAAAATACAGATTTTGCTGTAGGAGCAATCTTTCAGTAATAGAGGCTTACAAAAGCGGAAGTTTAATTCTCACTCAAACCCTGTGTCTCTCAAGAGTTTGGTTGGAGTTCTGCTAAAGGCTCCTTTCCACTGCCATGACATTTCTTTGAGGCAGGAAGATGTGAATATGGCACATGATGCCTTAGTTCTTGAAGCTTCTGCTTGAAACAATACATATCATTTCTGTTCATTTTTCAATGGCTAAATCAAGTCACATAGCCTGACTTAAGATTCTCCTGAGAACCAACAGGATGTGTTTGTATTTATATAAATATAATGTGTGTGTTTTGGTGTCTGTGTGTGTATATTACTTCCAAATATATGTAGTAAATATATACATATATATTACTTTCAATCTATATATGGAACAAGAGAGAAAGGAAGAGAGAGAGAGCGAGAGAGAGAGAGAGAGAGAGAGAGAGAGAGAGAGAGAGAGAGAGACTGGCAGGTTGGAGACCCAGAGAAGAGCTGATGCTGTAGCCCTAGTCTGCCCTTCCTCAGAGGAGGTCAGTCTTGATCTAAATCTTTCAATTAATTTAAGGACTTATGAAAAGATTAAGCTGTTAAAATCAAATTACTTAAATGTTAACCCCATCAAAAATAATACCTTCAGAGAACATCTGGGATAGTGTCTCACCCAATATCTGGGTACTGTGACTTTGCTAAATTGATATAATTTGAATCATCACAGGGCTGCACCTTACTTCTAAGGAAGTGAAGAAATTTCCCATAATTAGGTAAATAGAAAGCAAGACATATTTGAAGAACAGAATTAAAGCAAATTGAAACAAGAAAAAAGATACCAGAGAAATCTGTTTTGCCAGGGCATTTGTTTTCCTGAAAAAGATATAGATAGATAGATAGATAGATAGATAGATAGATAGATAGATAGATAGATAGATAGTATGGATAGAGAGAGAGAGAGAGAGTATGTGTGTGTGAGAGAGAGAGGGAGTATGTGTGTATGTGTGTGAGAGAGAGAAGAGGAGAGGAGAGGAAGGAAATCAGAGCTGAATCTGTTGTTGTAACTACACAATAAATTAAGCTTACATGTCTAATCAGAAACTGAAAGGGTTTTTGGAATACAACATATACAAATAGGCACAAAGACAGATGTAGCTGTGCACCTTAACTTACTTTTTATGGTTCCTGTCTCTAGGAAGTCCAAGATCAAGGTGCCAGCAGGTTCAGCATCTAGTGAGGGCTCCATAGATGGTGCCTTCTCATTAAATCCCCATCATAGAGGAAGTGTGAACGAGCTATCTTGGGTCTGTTTAATAAAGAACTAATCCCACTTAGGAGGGCTCTGCCTTCATAACCTTCATCTCAGAAAGGACCTACTTCTCAGTACTACTGAGAAGTACTACTGAAGGTTAGCTTTTTTTTCTCTCATTGAGTTTATTAGTACATTTTAGTTGTAAAGTACAGTTACATTCATCACCTTTACATGACAGGTCCTCTTTCACATATTTTACCCATACCCCTGCCCTCCCTTCACCACCACCATCCCTATTTTAAAAAACTTTTTTTCCATTTTTTCATTTTCTCACATTTTTTCTTTTCCTTTATTTCCTTTCCTCTAACCTTCCCATTTCCCCTATACCTTTAGCCCCTTTCTTCCTGTTACACATTGTCAATTATACCATTAGGATCTTATTTACAATTATAGTTTTTCACACCAGAGAAACTATTTGGTATTTACACGTGTGACTTATTTATTTCACTTAAGATTATGACCTCAATATGTATCCACTTTCCTATGAATTACTCTAATTTATCATTCTTTATGGCTGAGTAGTACTCCATTTTATAGAAAAACCGCATCTTCTTTATCCAGTCTCCAAGGGTTAGCTTTTTAGAAGAGGGTCACAAACATTTATTTCTTTTCTTTTCATTGAGTTTATTGGTACTTTTTAGGTATACAGTTACATACATATCATTGGGATCTTGTACCTTTACATGACAGATCTTGGGTCTCATTTTTTCCCCAGTCCTCTGCCCACCATTCACTCTCTCCTCCCTTCCCTATTTACAAAGACTTTGTTTCCATTTTTTCCTTTTCTCATATTTTTTATTCTCCATTATTTACTTTTCCCTACCCTTCCTATTTCACCTACACCTTTAGTCCTTTTCTTCCATTTCACATTGTCAGTTATACAATTTGGATCTTATTTATGCTTTTAGTTTTTGACACCCGAGAAACTATTTGGTATTTACACATGTGTGTCCTATTTGTTCTACTTAAGAGTTTGGCCTCAATATGCATCCATTTTCCTATGAATGACTCTAGTTTCTCATTCTTTATTGCTGAGTACTACTCCATTTTACAGAAAAACCACATCTTCTTTATCCAGTCTGCAACAGATGTATAATTGGGCAGTTTCCAAGTTTCAGCTCTTACAAATTGTGCCACTATAAACGTGGGTGTGCATATATAGCTGTGGTGTGATTCCCTTAATTCTTTTGGAAAGATACCCAGCAGAAGGACAGCTGGGTCAAGTGGAACCTCTAGTCCTAGTTCTTTGAGGTATCTCCATATTGATTTCCACAGTGGTTGCAACAGTCTGCACTCCCACCAACAATGGAGAAGGGTTCCTTCATTTTTTATTGGTTAATTTCTTGAAAGCAGCCATTCTATCTGGGGTGAGGTAAAATACCAGTGTTGTTTTCATCTGCATCTCTCGAATGACCAGTGCTGTTGAACATTTTTTCATATATTTATTTGCTGCTTTTAATTCTTTGTCTGAGAAATATCTATTCATTTTAGATGCCCATTATTGAATTGGATCTTTATATTTGAGGGCCCTGAATTTTTCAGTTATTTATATATTCTAGGTAATAGTTTGTCTGAGGAGCAGCTGGTAAAAATTTTTCCCACATTGTAGATTGTCTATTAGCTCTATTTGTGGTTTCTCTTACATTGCAGAAGCTTTTTAATAAGATGATATCCCAGTTGTTGATTCTTTGTACTAGTTCCTGTGTTACAGAGAATTTGTTCATTGTCTTCTCCTATGCCAGTGTCTTCAAGAGTTCTGCCTAACTTATCTTCCAGCAAGTTTAGTGTTTCTGTTTTAATATTTAGATCTTTAAATCACTTGGATTTTAGTTCAGTGAAGGGTGAAAGATAAGGGTCTATTTTTAATCTGTCCAGTTGAAATCCAGTTTTTCCAACACCATTTATTAAAGAGGCTATCTTTCCTCCAGTGAGGATGGTTGGCTCCTTTGTCAAAGATGAGGTAACTGAGTATGTCTGGAGTTGCATCTGCATCTTCTAATATATTCCACTGATCTTTGGGTCCATTTCTTTGCCAGTACCATGCTGTTTTTATCACAGTAGCTTTGTAGTGTAGTTTAAAGTTGGAGGTTTTGATACCCCTGCCATGTCTCTACTTCCTAGAATGGATTTTGCTATTCTATGTCTCTTCTGGTTCCAAATGAATTTTTGGATTATTTTTTCTAGTTCTGTGAAATATACTGTTGGAATTTCCATCGGCATTGCATTAAATCTGTATAGCAGTTTTGGTGGTATGGCCATGTTCACTGTGTTGATTCTTCCTACCCAGGAGCAGGGGATATCTTTCCATTTTCTTACATCCTCTTTTATTACTCTTTTTAAAAAGTGCTATAATATTCAGTATAGAAGAATTTTGCTTCCTTGTTAGATTGAGTCTTAGAAACTTTGTTTTTTGGGGGACACTATTCTGAAAGGAGTTATTTCCCTAATTGCTTTCTCAGTGAGTCTGTTATTTGTGCACAAGAAGGCTATTGATTTTTGAGTATTGACTTTGTATCCAGATTCTTTTCTGAAAGTGTCAATTAAGTCTAGAATTCTTTGGCACAGTTTTTTGGGGTCTTCTGTGTACAGTATCCTATCATCAGCAAATAAAGACAGTTTAACTTCTTTCTTTCCTGTTTATCTTTATTGTTTTAATTTCTTTCTCATGTCTAATTACTATGGCTAATGTTTCCAGAACTATATTGAACAGGAGTGGTAATAGTGGATATCCTTGTCTTGTTCCTGATTTTAGCATGAAGGTTTTCAGGATTTGACTATGTAATATGATGTTGGCTGTTGGTTTTTCATAGATAGCCTTTATCAGGTTGAGATAAAACCACTTATTCCAATTTTCTGCAGGGTTTTTTTTTTTATCATGAATGGATATTGAATTTTGTCAAATGCTTTTTTCAGCATCTATTGAGATGATCATATGGTTTTTGAGATGATCATTTGTGATAGTGTATCACAAATATTACTTTATTAATGCTGTACCATCTTGGCATCTGTGGAATAAATCTACCTTGGTCAGGGTGTATGATCTTCTTGATTACCCTCTGTATTCTGTTTGCCCTTATCTTATTGAGGATTTTTGTGTCTATGTTCATTAGGGAGATTGGCCTGTTGTTATGTTTTTTGTTTGGGTCTTTCCCTGGTTTTGGAATCAAAGTAACACTTGCTTGGAATGAATTTGGAAGTATTGCTTCAAAACTTCATTCAAAAGTTTACAGAGTAGTGGCAGTAGTTATTCTCTAAATGTCTTGTAGGATTCAGCAGTGAGTCAATCAAGACCTGGGCTTTTCTTAGTTGGTAAATTTTTAGTTACGTTTTCAATTTCACTGATTGTAATTGGGGTGTTTAGAATTTTTTATCTTCTTCATTCGACTTTGATAATTCATAAGTATAAGGAAAACTGTCCATTTCTTCTGTGTTTTCCATTTTATTAGAGTACAGGATTTCAAAGTAGTTATTGATGATCCTCTGGATTTCTGCTGAATCTGTTGTGACTTCACCTTTTCCTTCCTAATTGCATGAATCTGAGCCTTTTCTTTCCTTTTATTGACAAGGTTGGCTAAGGATTTATCAGTTTTATTTATTCTTTCAAAAAACCAATTCTTCAATTCCTTGATTTTTTTGTATAGTTCTCTTAGTTTCCATTGAATTGACTTCTACTCTGATCTTTATAATTTCCTCCATTGTACAAACTTTGGATTTTTCTTGCTCTTCTTTTTTTATAAGTTTAAGATTCATCATTAGGTTATTCATTTGAGCACGTTATGTTTTCCTAGTAGGGGCATTCACTGCTATGAATTTTCCACGTAGAACTGCTTTCATTGTTTCTCATAGATTCCTGTATGTTATATTGGCTTTATCATTTATTTGTAAAAACTGACAATTTCTTCCTTAATTTCCTCTTTGAGTGTCACAAAGGGTTAAATCTCAATGCTTGCATAGGGTTTGTTAAAAGATTTCACAAAGGTGATTAAACTGGAGAGTTACTGTGTAAGCAAATTTGGATCAGAAGAGTATAGAATACTTTCAGAGATTCTAAGCTTCTGCCTACCTTCCTAACCCTATCTGGAAAAACCCTGAATACCAACATGGCAGCTGCCACACTTTTCTCTACGATATAAAGACCCTCAAGTGAAAGGTTAGTTTTCTTTGAGATGGAAAGAACTGCCCTCTTGAACTTACACTTTCTACAGGAAAATAAACATTAAAGCATTGTAAATGCATTTTTTGCTTTGTGCTTTTTTTTGATGTTTGATTTTCTTTCTCAGTGTAGTTTGAAAGATGATATATTTAAGCACTTCAAAAATCTCAAAGCTTTTAAAAAGCTTAATTAAGGAAGAAACTTGTATAACACTTATAAATTAATTAGGCTATTTATGAAACTTACAGAAAGAAGTTAATCACATTTGTTATGATAAATGTAAAATATTGTATATATGCAATTTAATTTTATGTCTTAAATAAGCATAAAATGCATTTTAATGTTATAGTCTATATTATTATTCATATATATTTCAAAAGAGAAAAGAATGTTTCACATAACTTTTCCCATTTAGTTGGAAGATACATGGCTTTTAAATTATTATTTCTTTTGTGAAGAATTTTTAAAAGAATTACATATACTGATATGAACATACTGATATGAAAGAAACATAACTGTACTTCTTGTTAACATAATCTGTAAGTGAAAAGGCACACAAGCAAGGCTTGGCACTAAAAAAACTAAAATTTCTTACTAGCAGGAATCTTACTGCACTAAATTCATATGCTTCCATAAATTTTTAAATGCATTGTATTCATAGTGGACAACATGGGCTCGGAAAAAAGATTTGGCTTAGAACCTAGGTCCTAAAAGTCACCTAGAAGACTTTATATGACCCCCTCCTCTACAATCTTTCTGCTACTTCTGCCTAGAATCCTCCTCCCCCCAAATAGAGTAATAGCAAATCCTCTTACCCGTGTAAGTTATTTGCTGACATGTCACCTTCTCCTTAGAGCCAAGTAGCATTATCAATGTTTCCAACCCCAAATGGCAAATTAGGAAAACATTTGGTGAATCTTTAAAAAAATTTACTACAACTCTGGCGGTAGAACTATCTTATGATATACTTTATCTTAGTATTCCTTAGTATCTATACCTTAAGATTATACATATACATACACACACACACACACACACACACACACACACACAC
>NW_022900941.1:34273003-34299106 GCF_012274545.1 Fukomys damarensis | reverse complement strand
ATATATATACTCTTTCTGAGTAGTCACAGCCACAACCAAGTCCTAAGTGGAAGTTAAAGCATGTCGCCTGCACAGCCAGGAAGCTGTGCTCTGATTATCCTCATCTGTACAGCAGAAACAGACAGATTCCTAGATTCCTAGATTCCTGCAGTTGTCCATAATTCCTATCCCTGCTGCCAACCCTCTTTCCCCAAGACAGCAGTAAGACTGATGGGCATAGCTTCTTCTACAGGGCTCATGTGTTATCGGTTTGGTTCTTGGTATGGCAGAACCTTGAAGATACTTAAGTCACAGAGAGTGCTAACCTTGGGAGGGATTAAAATAGCTTTCAAGGGACCCTGAGTTAGTTTTCTCAGGAATGTTGCTATAAAGACAGCAAGCTTTGGGCCGAGGATTTAGCTCAGTGGCTCCACATCTGCCTTGTAAGCTCAAGTTCCTTAGTTCAATCCCCACTACAAAATAAATAAATAAATAAATAAATAAATAAATAAATAAATAAATAAATAAATAAAGACAGCAAGCTCAGCTCCTACCCTGGCTCTTGGCTCTTGTCTGGCACCATGATCTCTCCCTCTCACATCCCTGCCCATCACTGTGATTCTACTCAGAGACATTTAACAGAGCCAAGCTAAACCTCCAGAACTTTTAGCTTAAAAACTTCTTTTCTTTATAAAATCACCCAGCCTCTGCTTTTTCCTTATAATAACAAAAAACAGACTAATGCAATTGTACTGTTTGTTAGGGTTTAGATTTATGATGATCCCCAAACCCTCATGTGTTTTGAAGGTGATTAAATTATGGGGGTAGTATAGCTGGCTTGCTGTTGGAAGGAGGGTTCTGGTCAGAAGAACTCAATCACTAGGGGCATGGCTGGAAGAATTTATCTTCCTCCCCAGCACTTCTCTTGACTCTTTTGCTTCCTGGTTGCCACAGGTGAGTAGGTTTTTCTCTTCCATGCCTCTTTGCCGTATGACCCTGCCTTGAAGCCAATTGAGTATGGACTGAAATCTCTACAAACTGAGTCAAACTAATCTTTTCCTCCTTTAAATTGTGAGTTTTGGGTATTTTGTTCCAGTGTTGAGGAAAGTGACTAAACAACTACTAAAATATAAGATAGAACATGTTACTTTTATGCTCAAAATACTCCACTCATCTTCGATTCCTCCCAACATAAGAGCCTAGGTACTAAAAGTCACCTAGAAAACTTTATATGACCCCCTCCTCTATAATCTTTCTGGAACTTCTGCTTGGAATCCTCCTCCCCCAAAATAGAGTAATGGCAGAACCTTTTACCAATACAAGTTATTTGCTGAAATGTCACCTTCTCCTTGGAGCCAAGCCTATCATATTTATAATTTCTTCATATCCTGGCTCTCCCAATTCTCCCTTGCTCATTCTACCCTTTCTTCTTTCTGTAACACTTATTGACATTTAACCTTGTATAACTTCCTTACTATATTTATCACTTTCCCCCATATTCAACTCTCTGCTAGAAGGTAAGTTAATACAGGTGAAAATCTCTGCTTATTTGCCCTCTAAATCATCACACTACTTGCACTGGCACCTGGAACATACTAGTCCCTCAAAAATATGTATCAGATAAACAAATGACTGCAATAGCTGCTAAATGGAAAGAGATGCAGAGAGTCATTTGTATGCATAAATATTAATAAAAATAATATTGTGATCTTAATCATTGAAATATTATAGTAATATTGTTGTTTTTGGATTTGAATTATGGTCTAACCATACCTAAATATAGAATGCAATCAGTCTAATTTTATAACATAACTGAATTCATTATGATATGTTAAGTGTATGGAACTTTATCATTTCCAAAGTGTTTTTATTAATATTATTTTCATGATTTGTACAATAATCTGCTGAAACAAGTAAAAATTATTTCATTTTATAGATTTGGAAATTGAGTATCAGAGAATACTTCAAGAAGCTTCCCTAAGATCAAACATAACCAGACATTTTGCTTCTGGCTCAATACTCTTGTCAAATATATCCTATAATAAGTTCCCTTGTGATTAAAAAGTTCTATCTATAAGTCAGTTTAAGGTATTTCCAAGGCCACTAAGGCAAGATGTATTGGACTGTACTTTTACATCCATATCTCATAAAATGAAAAATAAATCCTTTAAAACTCCCTTACAACTCCCTTTAGGCAATCCTGATGTCATCACAGTATGAAGGGTGTGTATTAGGGGTCCAGTTTGATTGAAGGATCATGCGATTAACTCCACACCCAATGCACCTTGAGAGTTTTGCTGTATATTTAGTACAATTTCCTGTGGTCAAGAATTTCCATGGTGGTCCCTGAGAAAATGCCCATTACCCCTGCGTAAGGAGCCACTTTTACTCTGTCCAAGTAGATTCCAGGTACCACCTCAATTGTTTGAAAGCAATATATAATAGGGATGAAAGCAGTATATAATAGGGATGGAGAAAATTTTCAGGATATAAAAAAAAGAGAAACCTGCATTACTGAATTTCATTCTCCTAGATTTCTGGGCTTGAATTTTAACCGGAGAGTTTGTACTGGGAGGTAAAAGGCCAGAACTTTACACTTGGCTTTGCAACTAATCCATTAAATGGCCTTAGCAAGCTGCCAAAATTTGGAGTTCCTTTAATTTCATTTGTAAAATGATAGGATTGGATTAGAAGATTGAAAAGGTCCCTAAAACTCTGAACTCCACTTAATCAGTGCTCTGGCTAATTAATGGGTGCTTAATCCTTCCTTGCAAGGCTGCTGGAAGTTCTAGTAGAATGTCTTCCATGGATAAAAACATGCCACATGCCTGAAATTCTGACAATGAGCTAAATGCTTTAATACCAGTCCACACTATGACCCTGTGTGGCTGAACTCCCTCAGATTTACAGCTGAGGAGATAAGTTTAGAAGGTGAGTTCTCTTTTATTCCACTACACTGCGAAGCCTCTCATTATGAATCGGATTTTATATACCACTAGAACTTTGAATAATCGATACAAAAATCCTGCCACCATTTATTTAAATTAAAGAAAAGGTCAGAAAACAAAAACTTAAACCAATCTGGAGGCCATATTTCATGCCTCTAGATTTACAGTTGAGGAAAATGACATCACAGGATTTTTAAGAAGTAAAAAAACAAGGGATAGGCCTATTTTTCTCCCTCTTTTATTCCTTCTTTCTTTCCACTCTGCTATTCCCAAATAACTATATGTATTATGAGCATAATACATGACAAGTACAAAGAATTCATGCCAGGAATACTCCTTTCCTCCCATGGATCACCTGATGACTGTTTAAAACACTACTCCAACATTTCTTCATCCCCCTTTACAACTTTAGACACTATCATCAATACATAATATTCAAATAAAAAGAAAAGGAGCTTTGTATGCATGGATAAAGGTAATAATTAAAATGTAAAACTTTCAAAGCACAAAAATTATAGCTTTAGATACTGTTTAAAAGTTGTACTGTTATTTTTGTTCATATAAATAAAAAGAAATACTTTCCCACATTTTAAACAGTTCTAGACATCTCAGAAGAAGCAAATAAATTTAGCAGTTGCCCATAATATATAAATTTACTAATATTTGATGCTTGTTCTACTAAGAAGAAAAACAATACCTCAAACAATGAAATGAAATTCCCTTGCAGCAAAGATAGTAAAAATGAAATAAAAATAAAACAGTTTACAGAAATACAATAACTAGAAGCTCAGCTGCCAGGATTTGGAGTAGGTTATGGAGTTAATTTTTAAATTGAAGTACCTACTGGTGGAAAATTTAAAAGCATATGCATGTAATCCAGTTTTATGTACTGGGGATGTTACACTTGCTACAAACTCCTGATCTGTCCTGTTATTCAAGTTAATCATAAAAGAATAAACTTAGCATTATATATTATTTAAATTTTCTCAGGAAACAAGTAAATAAATCATAATGTAATCTCAAATCATTTTGCTTTACATTGTCCAGGGGAAAAGCAGCTTCTTTTTACTTCTTCAAATGTGCATTTTTACTCTTAGCCTCTAGAATAAAGAATCATATTCAAAAGCTATGAGGCAACAATGATCAGTACATCCTTCTTTTGGATATCTCCAGATCAGAATGTGTGTCTGGACGGTCAAAATAAAATGTGGAGAGAAACACAACAGTTTATTTTTAAAAGTTTACCCAGCACTGCAAATTTGACATTATTATTTTTTTCTTCATTGAGTTTATTGGTACATTCCAGGTATACAGCACAGTTACATCCATTATTGGGATCCTGTACCTTTACATGATAGGTGGTCTTGTTTCACATTTTTCCCCTTGTCCCTGCCCTCCCTTCACCCCCTCCTCTTTTCCCCATTTGTAAACATTTTATTTCCATTTTTCATTTTCTCCTATTTTTTTCTTTCCCTTATTACCTTTCCCCTTCCTTCCCACTTTTCCTACACCTTTAGCCCCTTTCTTCACATTTCACATTGTCAGTTATCTCATTAGGATCTTAGGTACTATTATAGTTTATTCACACCAGAGAAATTTTCAGTATTTACACATGTGTGACTTATTTTTTTACTTAGGAGTATATCCTCAATATGTATCCATTTTTCTATGAATGAATCTAATTTCTCATTCTTTATGGCTGAGTAGTATTCCATTTTATAGAAAAACAATATCTTCTTTATCCAATCTCCAACTGATGGGCAAATGGGCTGTTTCCAAGTTTTAGCTATTACAAACTCTGCCGCTATAAACATAGTGGCATATCACTCTGGTATGATTCTTTTAATTCTTTTGGAAAGATACCCAGCAGAGGGATGGCTGGGTCAAATGGGACCTCTAGTCCAATCTCTTTCAAGTATCTCCATATTAATTTCCATAGTGGTTGCACCAGTCTGTACTCCCACCAACAGTGGAGAAGGGTTCCTTTTCTCCCACAATACTTCCAACATTTGTTATTGTTTGAATTCTTGATAGCAGCCATTCTTTGTGGGGTGACATGGGATGTCAGCATTGTCTTAATCTGCATCTCTTGAATGACCAGTGATGTGGAACATTTTTTCATATATTTACTTGCTGCTTTTACTTCTTTGTCTGAGAAATGTCTGTTCATTTCAGATGCCCATTTTTGAATTGGGTCCTTATATTTAGGGGGGCTGATAGTTTTGATTTTTTATATATTCTAGATAATAGTCATTTGTCTTATGCGGAGCTGGTAAAATTTTTTTTCCCACATTGTTGGTTGTCTCTTAGTTCTGTTGATGGTTTCCTTTGCAGTGCAGAAGCTTTTTAATAAGATGAGATCCCACTTGTTAATTCTTTCTGCTAGTTCCTGTGCTACTGAGGATTTATTCATAAAGTCTTTTCCTATGCCAATGTCTTCAAGTGTTCTGCCTAACTTATCTTCCAGCAAGTTTAGTGTTTCTTTTTTACTATTTAGATCTTTAAACCACTGGATTTTAATTTAGTGCATGATGAAAGATAATGGTCTAGTTTTAATCTTTGGCAGGTTGAGATCCAGTTTTTCCAACACCATTTATTAAAGAGGCTATCTTTCCTCCAGTGGGGATGGTCAGCTCCTTTGTCAAAGATGACGTAGCTGAATGCATCTGGAGTTGTTTTTGTGTCTTCCAATCTGTTCCACTGATCCTCAGGTCTGTTTCTTTGCCAGTACCATGCTGTTTTTATCACAGTGGCTTTGCAGTATAGTTTGAAATTGGGAATTGTTATACCCGCTGCCATGTGTCTGTTGCCTAGGATGACTTTTGCTATTCTAGGCCTCTTGTGGTTCCAAATGAATTTTTGGATTTTTTTCTGGTTCTGTGAATTATAGTGTTGAAATTTCAATTGACATTGCATTGCATCTGTATAGCAGTTTTGGTAGTATGGCCATTTTCACTATGACATTATTATTTTTTAACTAAAGCACTAAAGGGATGGTGGGAATGGGGGGTACAACCTCCATGACTCTGGGCTGTAGGCAAGGTTGGCAGTTATTTGCAGGCCTGTATCTAAATATCTTTCCTCCAGAGTTCTTTCCATTGATTCTTGTGAAGATAAAATTCTGTCTTCATTTAGAAGGAAATTATATTAAATAGATAAGGAGAGGACTGGGTTACACACTGAACTAGCCCCTGTGCCTTTTTAACAGTGATATAATTTCTGTTTCCAAGCAGAGGGTGGAGTAGAACTTACACTTTTCCACTTGCCTAAGATAACTTCTATTACCTGTAATCATTCACACTTGCACAACTCAGGTTCCTGTCTATGGTGAGGTCATTCCAGGCTCCACCCATATTTCAATTTTAAAGCTCACAAAAGCCAGAGAAATTCAGTAGCATTTTCCAGTTTATTTTTAGCTGTTATGCTGTCTTTCCCTGGTTATTTTAAAGCTCTTTTGCCTATCTGGCTGTGTGGATACTCTCTCAAGATTGCACTTTTACCAGATTGTGCAACACTTAGAATATACTAGATATTCAGCAATTAATTGCTACTACTGATAAATTTTTAAGAAAAATCACAACAATGTGATAAAACTTAGATGTATTCATAATTTTACTTTCTGATTTGAGCATAATGCTAGCTACTGTGGTGAGTCACAGACCTCTCTTACACTTGAGCCACCTCTAGGGCAAAGCCTTTCCTTTGGAGACCCATGATTGTTCCTGCAAAGCCAAGAGCAAAACGGACAAGAAAAAAATAAAGGGAGCAGCATGGGGGAAAGGGACAGGATCCAGAACAATACAATCCCAGACATGATTATTTAATTTGTCCTAACAGAATTTCCTGCAAGGTATGTTTGTTATCCATACATCACAGGTAGTCTCAGAGCTGTGTTTGATCAAAGGCAGGCAAAAAGTGGATACACAGAGAGGTTACAGGTCCTTAGTTCAGAAATACAGGAGGTTCAAACTCCCCAGTGAGTGAGCAAGTGGGAAAGAGATAACAAAAGCAAGTGAAAGAGTTAGAGAGAAATGGGAGACGGATATTCCAAAACCAGTTTACTCTGCACTTGACGATTTGAAGACCTTTGTGGTTAACTCTTGGTGGAGAAAATGAAAGGAATTGGTTCTTGCTGGAGAATAAGAAGGAAAGTCGAAATACTGCTTCTTCAGTAGACTGGAGAAAGATCTATTTTAACTAGAAACACTTTTTAATTTCATGAAAATTGTTCATTTCCTTTAATGAAACTCTCCACTTAACTATATGGAGAAAGGCTTACAGATGAACTAGCCAATAAAAATGGCCCTGAGTTCCAATCAAATAGTTTAAGACTTTCTTCTGCTTATTTAAAATATCAGTTTATTGTTTTCCTGACAGATCAGTTTAGCAGAAAATTTCCCTGCCATGCTTAGAAGTTATTCAAATACTTAAAAATCTAATGTGTGTCTAATACTGAATCCAGAACTCTGTGCATCTGTGAGACAGAGAGGAAGAGAGAGAGAGAGAGAGAGAGAGAGAGAGAGAGAGAGAGAGAGAGCGACTTTAAAGAAAAAAAGATTATTCTTTTGATATCAGTTCCTTAGAAAATACAGATTCCAAGAATTCAGAGATTTTATTGTGGTATGGAAAAATGGATTTTCTGGACTTTGCTTTCATATTATAAGCTATATATAACTTACCCATCTTATTTTCTCACATCAAGGGTAGTTTTTATATGGATTATTTTCCCATTGAAAATATTTTTTAAAAATTGCATTGAAGTGGGCATCATGAACACTAAAGATCCATGTTACATTTTTAATTTATTATACATTGGGCTGTCCTGAAGTTCTTCAAAGCCCATGGTCATAGCTTATCTATCTATATGTGTACCTAAGAGTACCTAGAACATTGCCAGTCCTGAACAGTATATTTGATGATTAGTTATGAATTAGTTTGAAAATAAAGAGATTTCTGTTTCTCCCAAATATATTTCAAAGTCTGCAACAAAAATATCCCTGGAAGAGTCTGTATGCTAGTCTATATGCACTTGACTAACTAAAGTGGATCCACATATGAATTTTGTTTGGGGTAGGATAGTATATTGCAATATTTTAGGAAGAAGTGCTTTGGAAATTTTAGAAATTTTCACATAATGATCCAGATTTGTGGCTTTTTTAAAAAATAGAAGGTCTAGTGAGGCTGTACCTTAATTTTCAAAATGGCAATGTTTAGTTGGAGCAAATGATAGTTGTCTCCATTGAATTAGGACCCTTCTCCAATTTCCTGCAGACCATGGTCCCCTGTGGCCCTACATCTAGATGTTCACTGATATATATTATGTTATCAGAGAATTCCTTCTTCAAAGAATAGTCTATTTCACCATCATTTGAAACACATGAAGTTTTAAAAATACAATTTGATTGCAATTTTTCACAGATAGAGCCTTGGAGGGTGAAGATTTACAGAGAAATAGAAAATCTTCAGGTATTATTTGGTCATGCTAACTAATCACCCAGCTGTTTGGTGACACAATCAATTGCACAGTAATTTTAAGCAGAGAAATACCACAGGGAAAAAAATCATTAATTCCATTGGGTGAAAAGGAAGACAGAAGAAAATTCATTAAATTTGACATTTTAAAAAACGTTTTCCCCCACAACAATGTGCTTGGTAACTTACAAATGAAGGAACAGAAAGAAGCTGTCTGCTATCTGAATTCTCCTTCCATAATTAACTTCTCCTCAAAGTTCTCCAGGTGTGAATTCAAAACTTCTCTTGAAATCTACATTTTATTTTGTCATATAATACACTTGCACTCTTTTATTCCATTATACTACTCCACATATTTCACTGAAATACATTCTTTATCTCTTTCTTAATGATACTTCACATTCTTCTGTCTTAAGGATTGCAGGATATTGAATTTTTTCTGCCATAATTGTACATGAATGTGATAGGCATCTTGGAACTATATAGGCACAGTGTTTTGGTCATGCCCGTTTTCCATCGATACTGTCACACCTCTTGTAAAATGGAGGCTTCTCTGAGTTATCAGTGAAAGAATAAACTTATTCCTAGCTTTATGTGTTATGAGGATAATATGGACTAATTTAAAACAAACTAGAAATCAGTACGTCAATGACACATGGGTGCTTCTATGTTTATCCCAGCACTATTAACAAAGCCTAAGTAATAGAAGCATTTGAAAGAGTCCACTGGATGGTAAATAGATACAGAAAATATAATACATAAACACTATGAAATACCAGTAAGTCATTTAAAAAATAGAATTATCCTTTGTGACAACATGGACGGATGGAGCTGGAAATTATTGTGTTAAGTAAAATAAGACAGCTACAGGAAATTCAATACC
The DNA here is from genome assembly GCF_012274545.1 of Fukomys damarensis. Lineage (NCBI taxonomy): Eukaryota > Metazoa > Chordata > Mammalia > Rodentia > Bathyergidae > Fukomys > Fukomys damarensis. The sequence continues at coordinate 34,289,824 of NW_022900941.1, read as the reverse complement.
TCATGATCTCACTTACACATAGAATATAAAAATGTTGATATGGTAGAATTTGAGAGAAGAATAATTGTCACGTGAAACTAGGGAGAGGTTGTTCCATGGGTACTGTTATAGTCAGAACTAAGAGCAAATGTGCTGTTACACTGCAGAATAACAAGACATACATAACAATGATGCGCTACTGTGCCTTTCAAAAAGTCATTAAAAAGGAGTTTGAAAGTTTCACCACAAACAAAAGATAAATGGAGATAGATATGTTTAACCTAATTTTAACATTCACAATGTATACATGTATCAAAGCATCACCATTAACATGTACAGATTTAGCTGGACGTGGTGGCTCATGTTTGTAACCCCAGCACTCAGGAGGCTGAGGCAGGAGGATCGCTGTGAGTATGAGACCAGCCTGGGCTACACAGTGAGTTCCAGGTCAGTCTCAACTACTTAGTGAGACCCTGCCTCAAAAAAACCAAAAAAAATAAAATGCACAGATTTTTTTGTTTTTATGTATCAGTTATCAAATAACTTTAATTAAATTTAATTAAAGAAACAGTATCTTTAAGGAGGCAAAGTGAAAAGCAGTGATAAATCTGGAAATGTACATTATTCTCTTTCATCAACATAAATACAAGTTATCTTTCTAATATACTATGTAAATTACTTTCAAGAATAAAACAAAGTATAAACAAATATAAAACAAATTCCAAACCCATTGATGCCCATTATTCTATAAAATTAGCTTTGTTTAATTTTTAAAATACTCTGAAGTCTAGTGAAATAGAATGTTGCATTTAGAAAATGAGTTCAAATAAATAATGATGGCATTAAATATTTATTTTCAAAATATAATTCAGTATAACGGCACATGACTTTCCTAAATTTGAGTGTGTGCAATCAGTATATATCTCTAATCTTAACAGAGAGGCCTTTTGAATTGTCACCCCATGGTACATTGACACCATGAAAGTGGTTTCTTTAGTGATGGTTACTAAGCACTTAGGAGATACTGGACTTTCCTTCTACCTTACTGTAATATATGCTGTTCTTATTATTATTTCTATAGACCTGCTTGATTGTTTTTACAAGGCAAAATTACTTAACTCAAATTTGCTTCAGAACAAGACATGATGTCTTGGTTATGAATTTGTTGCTTAAAGAATCAATATTTGAAGCAATTTCTTAAGTCTATTCAAATATAGATAGCTAAAGAAATGAGTTTCAAAACTCAGTCTTTAAAGATGCTTACCATTACAATATGTATATGTTGATATTGTTTAGTACCACAGATTTTTTTCATGAGAATAAACAGAAAATTTAGCTTGATTTGCCTGGAGTTTGCAATGATTTCTTAGTATATAATCCATTGTGCTTCAGATTTTAAACTGGACATTGATCAATTTTTTAGTCAGTTACATATTTATATTGTACAAAGCTTTACCACAGACAGATTTGAAACTTTGTTTAGAATTAAATAGTGGTTAAAGTAACCTAACTGTCTATCATTCACATTTGTCCCTAATATATATATATTTATTTGAGCTTCAAAATTATATCACTTTAGCTATATGGCCAGTTAAAAATTAAAACTAAAGCAAGTAAGTGAAGTTTTAAAAAAGCATGTACATTGTTACACTAAGTAAGAGTGATCGGACCCTGAAGCAAGTGAATAATGTACAGGAGGACAATACTGTGGAGAAAATCGCTGCTACCCAGAGACCATGCTTAGCAGGCTTAGTCCTAACTAACCAGGTGGGAACCACCCTAGTCTGAGCAGAAGAAGCTCAGTCTTGGTAACTGATGTTGCTGATTTCTAGTCTATTTGATGGATTACATTGAATTTTTATGGGTTGGGGGTTTTTTGTTCATTTTTTGTTTTGTTTTGTTGTCAGTGGTGCATTGCATTATTTTCCTCCACACAACAGTTTTACTGGGGGCTGGAGGATGACTAGGAAGTCTTTGTGTAACTCTGTTTTTTTTTTTTGACTGTATAAATGCAAAGAGATTGACTAGTTTAAAATTTAATAGTGGTTTTAAGCAAGGGCTTATAAAGACAAGACAACCCTACAATAAAATGTTAATTTTTAAAAGTCAACTCTCTTCAACATTTCTATAGTTAACCGAACTCGTGTGTGTCCTTTTGATTTTTTATGTCCAAAATCTGATCATATCTCATCTCTAAAATATAATCCTGAGGATTTCCTCATCGCCCACTGATTCAAATCCTATGTATATAAAGAAGAACATCAACTTTATATTAAGTATAACTAGATACAAGATCCATATTTCAGTTTTATATTATAAACAAAGAATCCTGATCTCCAGAGATGTGCATTATCAAATTCATTATCTTTTAATTCCTGTCCTTTTTATTGCTTCCTCATCCTAATTAATGACATCATTATTTTAAAAATGTGGTAAATGTTAATAATGATCACCAATAGTCATGATTCTCTAACTTAAGAAAAACTTAGAGGTGCAATAGAATAATGCAAAAAATGGCCACAGCTTTAAACCACCAAAATTTGTGGATTGTCATTAAAAATTGTGGCTGCTGTGTGATTTCACACATATGAAACCTGATGTTACTGAATCATTTGGAATTAATCTAGGTGAGTGTAACATAAAAAGTTAAAGCACAACAGTGTACTTTGGTCTTGGATTCCAAGTCATGGCAGTGGTGCCCAGAAGCAAGCATTCCTGGTCATCCCTGCAATCCTCCTCCCTTGCCTCTGGTGTACCAGAAGATCTACACCACTTGGCCCCCAGTTTGTAGTTCCCAAGGGTTGAAAATGTTCTAGTTCATCACAGCCACATCTCAGCAAATAAAAATAGAAGAAGGAAACTCTTGTCTTTACATGAGACTTTCTAGAAGTTGTACTTACACCTCAGGCTTGCATTTAATCATATGGCCACATCCAGGTATAGCAATTGTAAAATGTAGCCTTTTATCTGGTAGGTGATATGTCCAGCAAAGACACTGGGCCATTGTTACGTAAGAAAGGAAGAATGAATATTAAAGGTGACTGGCAGTCTCAGCTGCATTTATGTTTGATTTTTAACAGTTGCTTATCTTTAAGATCAGCAAATTTTATTCATCTCAGTTTCAAAGTGCTTTCAACACTGAATTTTTTGAGGCTAAAATCACTACACAGCTTCATTAAGACTTTTTCAGTCTCTTGACAGCTTATTTTCTTCAGTTTTCTTCCTTTCCTCTGTGAATTGCAACTTCTCAAAGTGTACTGCTTAATGCACCCATAAAAGTTACTAGTGTACTTAATCATTGTCTTATCTGATTCTTTGCTTTCATTGCATATTCTTAATTAATCATAAAATGGAGTTTAATTTCCTTAGTACACGATTCAAGATTTTCCATTATAAATTCTGTCAGAATATACACTTACTCACCATTTCTCATTAAAATATGTATTTATTTTCCTCTTTTGTGGCATGATTTTCTTCTTCCTGAGGGAGAGAGAATCTTGTTTCACATCCACATACATCTGTGGTTTCCATCTTTCAAGCATCAGTTGAAATTTCACTTCATCCAGAATATTTTCCACATCTTCCAGGATATTTGAATTGTTCCTTACCCCCCCTTTATCAGAATATTATTTATATTTAGTTTCAATATTTATTTATGTTTATGTATGTATAATTTATCCCAACAGATCATAAGATCTTTGGATGTCTTTCTAAATTTTGTGCATTTAAAAGTTTAGCATGCATATGAATAGTGAAGAAATGGTTAGTCAAGAAATAAGTGTATATTTAATGTAATGCAAATATGGCAAATGTTTAGCTTGCAACATTTTACTTTCAAATAAAAATTTCCACTTAATAATTATGTAAGAATCTTACAAAGGTATACATGTCCTAAAACTATGGTGAAGGTTTATTTTTTAACATTTATCACAATAAGACACACATTGACATTAATCCTCTCGAAATACTCCCCCTCACTTTGACACACTTATCCTATCATTCTGGCCACTTTCTGAAGTATTTCCGGAAGCCTTTTTTCATGAGTATCTTTCATTATGCTATCACGGCTATCTCAATGTTCTGACTCAAGACGAAATGTTTACCTTTCATGACAGTTGTGACTCTGGAAAACTCAGAAGTCACATGTTGCTACACCTGGGGAATCAAGTGGATAAGAACACAGTAAGGTTTTTATTACTTTGCCTTTTCATTGGATGACCCTTGATAGCTGCATTCTCTGCACTTTTCATCACACCTCATAAGGACACACAAAAGGGGACTTCTTCAGAACTGTTTCCAAAAATAGCAAAAAGGGGATATGTTAGAAGTGATGGAGATTACTTTGATTGGGATTAGTGGGATTAGTATGTCTTTTACTGTCATAATTTAAAAAAATTAAGCATGCACTATATTTTTATCAATTCTTTTATGTGTCACAGTGGCTTTGTAGTATAGTTTCAAGTTGGGAATTGTTAGGCCATCTGCCATGTCTCTGTTGCCTAGGATGCCTCTCTTCTAGGTCTCTTCTGGTTCCAAATGAATTTTTGGATTGTTTTTTCTAGTTCTGTGAAATATACTGCTGGAATTTTAATCAGGATTGCATTGAATCTGTATAGCAGTTTTGGTAGTATGGCCATTTTCACTATGTTGATTCTTCCTACCCAGGAGCAGGGGATATCTTTCCATTTTCTTATATCCTCTTCAATCTCTTTTTTCAGAGTGCTCTAGTTTTCAGTGTAGAGGTCTTTTCCTTCTTTCATTACATTGATTCCTAGATACTAGATTCTGTGCCATAGAGATAACATAGTATCTATGCAATGAAAGTTAAGAAATGATTATAAGTGATGACTCCTTTAGTTGTCTTTGGATTTAATTGAACTTAAATAAGACAATAATAGATCTAACTATGATTACCAATTTCTTCTTATACTTATCATTCATCTTAAATACCCTTGATATTTTAAGGAAAGTCATAATCAGAGTAAATGAAACAAGCTTGGCGCATTAACTGCTTCACTTTTAATCCAAAGAAGTTTTTATTGCTGCCTAATCAGTTACATTAGCACCTGATAAAATATTTTTTCCTAAAGGATCCTTTAAATATTGATTTTTAATTGCTTGGTCTCCACATGCAATCAATGAGGAGGTTTTTCTTAGAAAAATCTAGGCTCCCTTAGATGGTCTCCTACACTTTTTAAAAAATATGCACACTAGTGCAAATGCTAGAATAGTTTCTCTGGTGTGAAAAACTAAAAGTGTAAATAAGATCCAAATGGTACAACTGACAACGTGACATAGGAAGAAAAGGGCTAAAGGTGTAGCAGAAGTGGGAAAGGTAGGGGAAAGGAAATAAGGGAAAAGAAAAAATATGAAATAAGGGCAAAATGGAAACAAAGTCGTTGTAAATTGGGAAGGGTGGAGGGGGTGAAGGCAGGGACAAGGGGAAAAAATGTGAACCAAGATCTGTCATGTAAAAGTACAAGATCTCAATGATAAATGTAACTGTACTGTATATTTTAAAAGTACCAATAAACTTAATGAAAAAAAAGAAATAAAAATACTGCATCATAGACTTTCTTGTTCACTATGAACTATATGCAGTATACATATGTACTTGTATATTTTTCTGAAAGCAACATTATTTTAAAATCAAATTCATGGCCTAGTGATATCTTTCAAAATGGATTTTGTTCATATCCTTTATGATAAAAGCATAGAGGAGCCTTTCTATTGTCCTGGGGTTACTACCAGAAACTTTCCCTACCTTGGATATAGGAGTGGAGCCTATCTGGCCACAATTTCTCCCTAAAGATTAAGGGGGTACTATAGCACTTTGGTGTCCTTGAGAGAATATGGTTAACAAGCTAAGAAGGAAATTCAAAAGAGTACAGAAAGGTGGAATCAGTTAACCAGTACCTGAAGTCTGACAACACTCTCGACCTTTTAGCATATGCACCAGTGATTTCTATTTACTATTGTTTAGGCCAACTGGCACTGACTTCAAAATCAGTGCACGACCCAAACTAGAGGCCTAAGGTCCAACAGGCCTGCCTTATCTCTTCAATTGAGCCATCATCATATTTTTTCAAGTACTTGAAAAAAAAACGGTTGCTTTGTATAATGTAATATAGCTAATAAATATTTAAAAGAAAATCCACTAATGAGGAAAAAATAATTACTTAGAACTTGGTCTCTGGAATCATTGAAGAATGAAGATGTTTGGCCAATTTGTATATAGTCTAAAATGAGACAATGATAAGAAAGAAAATGACTTGAATTTGTATATCCTAAGGAACTACCACCTTGACTACTTGTCTGTTATTGATCCAGTTTCCTCAATTTAAAGGGTCTGACTAAATTATGTTGGCAGAGCATTTATTTTCTCATCCAGCTATTATTTTCCTATTGATGATAAAATCTGCACTTTCCAAATACAACAAAATGTAGGTTGATTTCTTATCAGTAATTTGTTGAAGACAGGAAAACTGACATTTACTCAAAATATATGCATGTTAACTCCATAATTTACCCTTATGAGAACATTGTCTTCTAAAATGTATTAAGAATAAAGCTGCAAAGAAAATTACTTTAAAGGTAAAGGTCAACATGATGAAGCATATCACATAATTACTTCATGTAACAGAATAGGGAACATTTTAATTTCCATACTTTGTCTCCGAAGTTGAAATATTCTGAGACCCTGAAAAGTAACACAAAGTTCATTTTCTGACAAAAAAAAATGACAAAGGTAATAAGGAAGTGATTCAAACAGGGAAAGGTTCTGTTAATAAATTATACCCTTTGCTGAAAGAACACAGTGCAATTTAATATGGAATTTAAATATTTAGTTGCTTTCTGAAAAAATGTTTAAGAAAAATAATTTGAATGTAATTTTCTTAGCTGTTTCTTGATCTCTCATTATCATTATTCACCTACTCTATAAGCATTACATACACATTTTAATTATAATCACTGTATTAATTTACAAGACTGACATAACAAAATGCCACACACTGGCTGGCTTAAATAAAAGAAATTTATTTTGTTGTATTTCTTGGGACTCTCAATCCAAGACCAAGATGCCAGCAAAGCTGGATTTCTCTTGTGCCTTTCCTCTTGTCTTGTCCTCTTGCTGCCTCTCCCCAGTCTTCCTTCTGGGTATGCATCCTACAGGATCTGCTTCTTATGAGTGTATGAGTCATAAAACCATCACGATGGTTGTTAAACAATGGTAATGTACTTAATGCTGCTAAAATGAACACTTAAAAATGGTTAAAATAGACAATGTTCATAATGTGAAAACTACAACTTTGAAAAAAACCAAATTCTCCATAAATTATTCTATAGATTTAATGTAATGTCAATCACAATTTCCCCACCCTTCCTTCACCCCCTTCTCCCCTCCCCACCTACAAACACTTTAATTCCATTTTTACATTTTCTCCTATTTTTTTCCAATTCTCTTATTCCTCTTTCCCTATCCTTCTCACTGTCTCTACATCTTTGGTCCTTTTCTTCCTATTTCACTTTGCTAATTATCCCGTTAGGATCTTGAGTACTATTTTAGTTTTTCACGACAGAGAAACTATTCAGTATTTGCATATGTGTGACTTATTTATTTCACTAAGGAATATATCCTCAAAATGCATGGATTTACCTATGAATGAATCTACTTTCTCATTCTTTATGGCTGAGTAGTATTCCATTTTGTAGAAAAACCAAATCTTCTTTGTTCAGTTTCCAACTGATGGGCAGATGGGCTGTTTCCAAATTTTAGCTATTACAAACTGTGCCGCTATAAACATGGGTGCACATATATCACTGTGGTATGATTCTTTTAATTCTTTTGGAAAGATAACCCAGCAGAGGGATGGCTGGGTCAAATGGAACCTCTAATCCTAGTTCTGTGAGGTATCTCCATATTGACTTCCATAGTGTCTGCACCAGTCCGCACTCCCACCAACAATGGGGAAGGGTTCCTTTCTCCCACAACAGCACCACCATTTGTTACTGTGTGATTTCTTGACAGTAGCCATTCTTTGTGGGGTGAGGTGAAATCTCAGTGTTGTTTTCATCTACATCTCTCAAATGACCAGTGATGTGGAACATTTTTTCATATATTTACTTGCTGCTTTTATTTCTTTGTCTGAGAAATGTCTGTTCATTTCAGATGCCCATTTTTGAATTGGGTCTTTATACTTAGGGGGGATGGTTGTTTTGAGTTCTTTGTATAGTCTAGATAATAGTCCTTTGACTGAGGAGCAGATGGTAAAAAGTTTTTCCCACATTGTAGGTTATCTCTTAGTTCTGTTGATGGTTTCTTTTGCAGTGCAGAAACTTTTTAATAAGGTGAGATCCTGGTTGTTGATTCTTTCTGCTAGTTCCTGGGCTACTGAGGATTTGTTCATAAAGTCTTTGCCTATGCCAATGTCTTCAAGAGTTCTGCCTAACTTATCTTCCAGCAAGTTTAGTGTTTTTGTTTTTATATTTAGATCTTTAATCCACTTGGATTTTAATTTAGTGCATGGTGACAGATAAGGGTCTAGTTTTAATCTTTGGCAGGTTGAGATCCAGTTTTTCCAACACCATTTTTTAAAGAGGCTATCTTTCCTCCAGTGGGGACTGCCAGCTCCTTTGTCAAAGATGAGGTAGCTGAGTGCATCTGGAGTTGTTTTTGTGTCATCCACTCTGTTCCGCTGATCCTCAGGTCTATTTCTTTGCCAGTACTGTGCTGTTTTTATCACAGTGGCTTTGTAGTATCGTTTCAAATTGGGAATTGTTATACCTGTTGCCATGTGTCTGTTGCCTAGGATGGCTTTTGCTGTTCTAGGTCTCTTATGGTTCCAAATGAATTTTTGGATTCTTCTTTCTAGTTTTGTGAAGTATAGTTTTGGGATTTCAATTGGTATTGAATTGAATCTGTATAGCAGTTTTGGTAGTGTGGCCATTTTCACTATTGATTCTTACTACCCAGGAGCAGGGGACATCTTTCCATTTTCTTATATCCTCTTCGAACTCTTTTATCAGAGTGCTGTAGTTTTCAGTGTAGAGGTCTTTTGCTTCTTTTGTTAGATTGATTCCTGGATACTTCATTTTTTTGGGTGCTTCTGTGAAAGGAATTGTTTCCCTAATTTCTCGTTCAGTGAGTCTGTTGTTTGTGTACAAGAAGGCTATTGATTTTGGGGTGTTGACCTTATATCCAGCTACTATGCTAAAAGTCTCTATTAAGTTGAGAAGTCTTTTGGTGGAGTTTTTTGGGTCTTCAATGTAGAGTATCATATCATCAACAAATGAGGACAGTATAACTTCTTCCTTTCCTATCTTTATTGCATAATTTCTTTCTCTTGTCTAATTGCTATGGCTAATGTTTCCAGAACTGTATCCAAAGGGAGTGGTGATAGTGGACATCCTTGTCTTGTTTCTGATTTTAACGTGAAGGTTTTCAGTTTTTGGCCATTTAATATGATGTTGACTGTTGGTTTTTCATAGATAGCCTTTATTAAGTTGAGAGATAAACCATCTATTCCAATTTTTTGCAGAGTTTTTATCATGAATGGGTGTTGAATTTTGTCAAATGCTTTTTCTGCATCTATTGAGAGGATTATGTGGTTATTTTCCTTGACTTTGTTAATATAGTATAATACATTTATTGATTTACATATGTTAAACCATCCTTGCATCCCTGGAATAAATCTGACTTGGTCAGAATGTATGATCTTCTTGATGATCCTCTGTATTCTGTTTGCTAGTATCTTTTTGAGGATTTTTGTGTCTATATTCATCAAGGAGATTGGCCTGTGGTTCTCTTTCCCAGGTATGGGAATCAAAGTGATATTTGCTTCCAGGAATGAATTTGGAAGTATTGCTTCCCTTTCAATTTCATTGAAAAATTTGAAGAGTAAAGGCAGTAGATCTTCTCTAAATGTCTTGTAAAATTCAGCAGTGAATTCTTCAGGACCTGGGCTTTTCTTTGTTGGTAAGTCTTTAATTACATTTTCAATTTCACTGATTGTGATTGGGGTGTTTAAAATGTTTTTATCTTCTTCATCAAATTTTGGTAATTCATAAGTATCTAGAAATCTGTCCATTTCTTCTGTGTTTTCCATTTTATTAGAATAGAGATTCTCATAATATGTATTAATGATCCTCTGGATTTCTGTGGGATCTGTTGTGACCTTGCCTTTTTCATTCCTGATTGCATGAATCTGAGCCTATTTTTTCCTTTTTTTGATAAGGTTTGCTAAGGGTTTATCAATGGTAATTCATAAGTATCTAGAAATCTGTCCATTTCTTCTGTGTTTTCCATTTTATTAGAATAGAGATTCTCATAATATGTATTAATGATCCTCTGGATTTCTGTGGGATCTGTTGTGACCTTGCCTTTTTCATTCCTGATTGCATGAATCTGAGCCTATTTTTTCCTTTTTTTGATAAGGTTTGCTAAGGGTTTATCAATTTATTTTTATTCTTTCAAAAAACCAACTCTTTGATTCATTTATTTTTTGTATCATTTTCTTAGTTTCCATTGCATTGATTTCTGCTCTAATCTTTATAATTTCCTCTCTTGTTCAAGCTTTGGGTTTTTCTTGCTCTTGTTTTTCTAGGAGTCTAAGATTCATAGTTAGGTTGTTTATTTGAGCTTGCTCTGTTTTCCGAATAAGGGCATTCAGTGCTATGAATTTTCCACATAGAACTGCTTTCATAGATTCCTGTATGTTGTATTGGCATTTTTTTTATTTGTAAAAACTGTCTGATTTCTTTAATTTCCTCTGTGATCCATTGATTGTTCAGGAGAGTGTTGTTCAATTTCCATGTGTTTTTGAAGTTCCTATGGTTTCTTATGCTATTGATCTCCAGCTTTATTGCACTGTGATCTGAAAATATACAAGGAATTAACTTCAATTATTTTGCATTTATTCAAACCTTTTGGGTTTGCTAGTATATGATCTATCTTGGAGAATGACCCATGTGCAGCTGAAAAGAATGTATATTCTGATTTTGTGGGATGGACCACTCTATAGACATCTAATAAGTCCCTATGTTCAAAAGCTTTGCTCAGTTCTAGTATTTCATTGTTGATATTTTGCCTAGATGATCTGTCTATTTGTGATAGTGGGGTATTAGATTCCCCCACTACAATATTATTGGTGGTTATCTGATTTTTCATGTTACTTAATATTTGTTTTATATAGTTGGGGGCCTTTATATTTGGTGCATATATGTTTATGATTGTCATTTCTTCCTCTTGGATTGTTTCCTTTACAAGGATGTAGTGGCCTTCTTTGTCTCTCTTAATCAGTTTTGGTTTGAAGTTTGCTTTGTCTGCAAATAAGATTGCTAACCCTGCTTTTTTCTGGGCTCCTGTCATGTGGACAATTGTTTTCCATCCTTTTGCTTTCAGTCTATGGCTTCTTTTTGCACTAGGTGTGTTTCTTGTGTACAACATATTGTTGGATTTTGCTTCTTAATCCATTCTGCCAATCTATTTCTCTTGATTGGTGAATTGAGGGCATTGACATTGATGGTTACAACTGATATGTACTGACTTATTATTGTCATGTTATTGTCCTTTTGTTGACTCTTTTTATTTTTTGTCCTCTCATTTTAGTTTCTAACCTTGGCTATTTGATTTGCTCTGTTGGGCCTCGTGGTGTTGTGATCTTCATTGTCTTTTTCTAGGATATTGTTTAAAATTACTTGTAGTGTTGGTTTAGTATTCATGAAGTTTCTCAAGTGTTCTTTGTCATGGTAGTATCTTATTTCTCCATCCATTTCGAAAGAGAGTTTTGCAGGATACATCAGTCTTGGTTGTAGGGTGTTTTCTTTTAGGACTTGAAATACCTCACTCCAGGCTCTCCTTGACCTTAGGGTTTGTGTTGAAAAGTCTTCTGTGATTCTGATGGGCTTTCCTTTGCATGTGATTTGTTTCTTTTCTCTTACTGATTTTAGTATTTTGTTCTTTTGTTGGGTTTCTGGGATCTTGATTATTATATGTCTAGGTGTAGATTTTTTTTTTTTTTGATCATGGCTAGTTGGTGTCCTATATGCCTTGCTTATCTGTATGTCTAATTCTTCCCCTCTGTTTGGGAAGTTTTCTGTCATTAATGCTGCAAACAGCTTTTTTAAGTCATTTGCATTTTCTCCTGGCACTTCATGGATTCCTATCAGTCTTACATTATTCTTCTTTGCATCACATAGGAGTTGTTGGATCAATTTCTCAAGCTCCCTTACTGTTTTTAAGAGACCTCTCTTTTCATTGTCACTATCTCAGATCCTATCTTCTATATCTGAAATTCTATTTTCTCACTCTTTTATTATGTTGCATATGCTTTCAATAGAGTTTTTAATCTCCTAGATATCTGTTTGAATCTGTTTAATGGATTCCATTTCTTTCCTATGTTGGGTTTTCATTGTTTCCATTTCTTTCTTATTCTGGGCCTTCATGGTTTCTATTATGTTCCTAAACTCATCTATTTTTATGTGAGTTTCTGTTCTGGAGTCTCAAATCATGTCTTTCATTTGCTCACCATCTCTATGGTTTTCTGGGAAATAATTTCTGTTTTGAATTTTTCTAGAGCTTGATTGATCATTTTTTTTTTTTTTTACTTCCTGTGCTGTGAGTTCTGAGTGTCCTGGATGTTCACTATCTGATTTTTTCATCCTCCTTTGCCCTACTGTTTGCTATTGGTGGACTGGGAGTCTGTCTTTGTGTCTTGCTTAAGTCTCTTCTAATCTTTATTTTTGCTGTTGGCTTGCCCTTGATTCAATCCCTGGGTCATTAAATCTTCCTGATATCATTGCATCCCAGCCTTTGATTTTCTAATGACTTATAGAATTCTCATTTTCATAGTTGAGAAAACAACTCATCAAATCTATCCCTATCCTTTATCCCAATCGATACAATCAGGAACACAATAGGATCAATCACCACACTTTGTAGCCCGCCATGCCTCTGTAGAGTGCGTCCAAGTACTGGCTCAATCAGGGTATCTAAAAGCCGTGGGGTGGGTGGAGCTCAGCAGCCCCCACGCAGCTACTCTCCTGGTGCTGGTTTGGGGGAATCAGTGTTGCCCGCTTGAAAAGGCATGGCTCCAAGAGGAGGCCCGTAGATTGGGCCAGGCCATGCAGCAGAGTGGGCTCTGAGACCAAGCCAGGGCCAATGTCGCAAAATTCCTATAGTAATTTTTTTTCCTCATAGAGTTTATTGGTACATTTTAGGTACACAGCACAGTTACATTCATCACTGGGATCTTGTATCTTTACATGACAGATCTTGGTTCTCATTTTTTCCCCTTGTCCCATTTTTTTATGTCTTCTTCAATTTCATTCATCAGTATTTTATAATTTCTTATCCAGGAACCTTTTACTCTTGGTTAAAATTATTTCTAGGAATTTGGGAGCTTTGTAGCTATTGTAAATAGAATTGCGTTTGCCATTTCTTCTTCAGCAGGTTTGTTATTGGCATGTAGAAAATGCAATTGATTTTTATATTGATTTTGTATCCTGCAGCATTATGAATTTGTCATTTCTTTTTTTTTCAGCTTTAATTGAGTTTATTGGTACATTTTAGGGATACAGTACAGTTACATTCATTGTTGGGATCTTGTACCTCTACATGACAAGTCTTAATTCTCATTTTTTCCCCTTACCTCTAAGGGAGGGCAGAATTTGTCATTTCTAATAGGTTCCTCCCTCTTTGCCAGAGTATTTAGGTTTTCCTATAAATAAAATCTACTGGCATGGATAATTTGATTCCCTCCCTTTGTGTTTGTATTTCTTTTATTTCTTTCTCTTAATTTCCTTGGCTAAATTTTCCAGTACTAGAGTGAGTGTGAGCATTGATATTGGAGATTTGTCTTCTTCCAGGTAATACAAGAAATTACAAGAAATGCTTGCTGTTTTTTCTTACTCGCATAACACTGGCTGTGGATATATAGTCTTTATCATGTTCAGGTATACTCATTTTATGTCTTATATTATTCAGGGTGTTTTTTATCATGAAATGCTGTTGAACTTTTTCAAAAGGTTTTTTTGCCTTTATTTAGATGATCATATTGTAATTGTTCCTTAATCTATTGATATGATTTATTGCATTAATTATTCATGTATGTTGAAGCATCCTTCATTTCTGGGATATCCTATCTGATCATAGTGAATGCTTTTTGATGTGCTATTGAAGTCAGTTTCTAGTATTTTGCTGAGAATTTCTGTATCTATGTTCATCAATAAATTTATCTATTTTTCACAAGTCTTTGCTTAGTTTTCATATGCATAATGCTGATCTCATAGAATGAACTGAGAAGATTCTCTCCTTTTCATATTTTGAAAAAGTTTGAGAAGAATCTGTGATAGCTTTTCCTTAAAAATTTAGTAGAATTCAACATAAAACTTAGTAGAATGTTGTTCTTGGATTTTCTTTGTTGGGGGACTTTTAAAATTACTCACTCAATTTTATTACTTGTCATTGTATTCAGATTTTCTATATTCTCATATTCTAGGTTTTGTAGGTTACATGTATGCAGAAATTTATCCATATTTCCTGGATTTTCCAATTCATTAGCATAGTTGTTCATAATGAAACTTAATTATCCTGTATATATCTATGACATCAGTTTTAATATCTGTTTTTATCTCTAACTTTATTTCAGCTCTCTGTCTCTTTCTACCTCTCTTTCATGGTTAAGGTTTATTTTCCTCTGTCATGTTGCTAAAGTTTTCCCACTTTTGTTCATCTTTTCATAAAGACCCACTATTATTTCATTGAAATTTTGTATTATTCATTTAGTCCCTTTCATTTATTTCTGCTTTGATCGTTTTTATGTATTTCCTTCTACAAATATTATGTTTGGTTTGTGGTTTTCTTGTTCTTTGAGATGCATTGTTAGATTTGTTTTAATGTATTATTTTTTGATGTAGGTGCTTATTGCTATAGGCTGCCCTCTTACTGCTATGGTTGTATCCTATAGGTTTCTTTATTGTGTATTTTATGAACATTTTATATTTCTATTATTTTATCAGTGACCTACTGTGCTTTGATAGAATGTATTTTAGTCTCCATATGTTTTTATAACTTCTAAATTTTCTTTTGATATTGATTTCTAGTTTTATTTCACTCTATTTTATTCCAGAAAATATACATATGATTTCAATTGTTTTAATTTTTTTCAAACTTCTCTTCTGACCTAACATATACTTTATCCCAGAGTCATCCTGGTTTCTGTTTGCATGTTACCCTTTTTCTATCCTTTCATTTTAAATTATGTGTATCTTTATTGGGGAAATATTTTTCTTGCAGGAAGCATATTGCTGACTATTTTTTATCCATTCAGGTGGTCCACATCTTTTAATTGGGGGTTTTAATTTGTTTACATTCAAGGTTAATAATGGTAAATACTTCTGTCACTTTTCTAATTTTCTGTTGTTCATTTTGTTTTGTTTTGTTTTGTATTGTTTTGTTTTGAGACAGGGTCTCACTATGTAGTTGAAACTGACCTGGAACTCACTATGTAGCCCAGGCTGGTCTTGAACTCACAGCAATCCTCTTTTGTTCATTTTAAAGACCATTTATTATTTTATGTGACTTTTGTTCCTCTTAGTGGTTCATGATTTTCTTCATTGATAAGATTTATGGTGACACGTGCTTGTAATATCAGCACTCAGGAGGCTGAGGCAGAAAGATTCCCATCAGTTTGAGGCCAAGCTAGGCTACCTAGTGAGTTCAAGTCCTGCCTGAACTACTAATGAGACCCTATTTCAAAAATACAAACAAACTAGGATTAGAAACCCATTTGACCCAGCTATCTTCTGCTGGGTATCTTCCCAAAACAATTAAAAGAATTATACCACAGTGACATATGTTCACCATGTTTATAGTGGCACAGTTTGTAATAGCTAAAACTTGGAAATAGCCCAATTGCCCATCAACTAGAGACTGGATAAAGATGTAGTTTTCTTAGTATATGAAATGGAGTACTACTCAGCCATAAAGAACAAGAAACCAAAGACATTTATTGCTAAATGAATGCACATTTAGGCCATACTCTAAAGTAAAATTAATAGGACACACATGTGAATACCAAATAGTTTCTCTGGTATGAAAAACTAAAAGTGTAAATAAGGATCAAAATGTATAATTGATATTGTGTAATATGAAGAAAAGGTCTAAAAGAGTAGGGGAAGTGGGAGGGGTAGGGGAAAGGTAAGAAGGGAAAAGAAAAAAAACAAGAAAAGAAAAAAATGGAAATAAAATCTTTGTAAATAGGGAAGGGTTGAGGCGGTGAAGGATGCCAGGGTAATGGGGGAAAAATAAGAACCAAGATATATCATATAAAGTTACAAGATCCCAATTATGAATGTAACTGTTTTGTATACCTAAAATGTACCAATAAATTTAATGGTTAAAAAAAAAACAAAAACAAACAAAGATTTTATTCTCTTCTATTTCTTTTGTGTATCTGCTTTTCTGGCACATTCACATTTTGGTGGTGTTGGTTTTCTTTGTTTCTCTTTTGAATATAGATCTCCCTAAAGACTAATCCTTTGATAATAGAATTTCTCTGTTTTTCAGATTTTGCTTGTCTGGGAAAGTATTTATTTTTCTTCACATTGTTGGAAAAAAGCTTTACTGGGCTTCTGAGGGGATTAATTGTTGCTGCTGACGTTTTTCGTTAATTGTTCCCCCCCCCACCAGAAATTAGCATATGCCATTCCATTCCCTTCTGATCTGTAAGATTTCTGCTAAGAAATCCACTATCAATGGTGGTTCTTTTGAATGTGAGTTGGTGCTTTTTCTGTTTTTTAAATTCTCTCTTTGTATTTTACTTTTTTTTTTTTTTTTTTTTT
>NW_022900941.1:34269545-34272748 GCF_012274545.1 Fukomys damarensis | reverse complement strand
TGAGACAGGGTCTCACTATGTAGTTGAGACTGAACTGGAACTCACTATGTAGCCCAGGTTGGTCTCGAACTCACAGTGATCCTCCTGCCTCAGCCTCCCAAGTGCTGGGATTACAGCGTATGCCAACACACCTGGCTGTCTTTCACTTTTGACAGTTTGATTATACTATGTCATGGTGAGAATCCTTTCTGATCATGTCTATTTGGGATCCTTTGGGCTTCCTATACCTGGTTGCCAATATCCTTCCTGCAACCGGATATGTTTTCAGCTACTAATTGATTTCATTTTCTATGCTCTTTTCAGCTCTCTTTGCTTTCTGAGACTCTCAGGATTTGAAATTTGGATAATTTTACTATGTCCCATTAATTTCAGAGGCTGAATTTGGAATGTTTTTGTTTTTTCTTATTGTTGGTTTTTGTCTGTTTCACTGAGTGAGATATTTTCAAGGATCATTTTCACACTCGTATATATTATTTTTCGCTTGAGATAGTGTATTGTTGAAGCTTTCAATTATATTTTTTATTTGCCTTACTGAGCTCATTTCCAGGATTTCTGCTTATTCACATCATGAATTTCCTGATTTCATTGAATTGTATTTTTGTGTTCTCTTGAATCTCATTGACTTCTCTTATAATCCTTATTTAAAATTATTTATCAAATATTTGTCAATATTCTTCTGTTCCCTGATAGTTATTTTACTTTTTGGAGTTATACTATTACCTTGTTTTTAATACATCTTGTGTTTGCATGTTGAGCTTTATACAGTTGGTAGATAAGATGCCACTTTCACTTTTATAAATTGACTTTCATAATAAGTAACTTTCTTCTGAAGATGCATCATGATGTCAGCTTGATGCCATGCTGGCTTCGTTGGGCACCATAGACTAATCTCCCTGTAGCTTCTTAATATGCAGTTGATGGCTTTGGGTGTGGTATGAAAAAGCAGGATTAGTTATGTACACGTGCCAACTCTCCTACAAGAAATGTGATCATTATGTACTGAAAGCATGTACTAATAAAACGTAAAACTTGAAAAAATATTTTTAATATTACAATACCTAACATTAAAGAAAAGTAAAAGCAATTTTGGAAAACTCTTCCATCTCTGAAAACCACATGGGGGAAAGGCTAGTCTCATGGCCCCAGCACATGTGGCCCACATACCAGTGCCAATGAAGCATTCACTGTGAGGCCACTCTGGCAGTGGTAGTGGTGGCACTGGGGAAGTGAAGCATGGTAGACATTTCTTCAGCAGCAGCACTTGTAGTGGATAGGTTATGTGTATTCATGGGCAGGGTAGAGGCTCAAGCCGTGGTCAAGTGTGCAGCAGCAGTAGGAAGGGATGAAGCATGAAACACATACCTTCAGGCCCAGCAGCATCTCGGTTGACTGTGTGCCGGCTGCACGTCTCTGCCCCCAATATGATGTTATCCTGCAGGATCCAGAGCTCTGAGGGTTAGAGTGACACCAATGCACATTTTTTCCCCCTGAATCAAAGCTGTACTATGGATGTCAGATAGCTCCTTGTGCTGTATGTAGAACTATCTTGTAGCTGAAGGTGCTCACATCTACTGTGACATGATCCATTGGCATAATCTGTTTATCCTTTCCCTTGTCACAGGGAGTCCCCCAAGCCAGGAAACTGGGGTTCACAGCTGCCAGTGCCCTTCATTCTCTTATCTATGCCATCCTTGGAGCTTTCCATGTCTTACTATGTTTCTTCAGTCTTTCTCTGTGTTCCAGTGCTCTTCTTTGGTATCTCACCTCAAACCCATTATTGATTTGTTGTTCCAGTTCTTCTTTGTGAAGGAGGCAACCTGTGTATCAAACCTCTAACACAGGATCCCTCAGTAGAAACCCACATGTCTACACCATATTGTCAACCCATATCTGAAAAATCAAATAAAGAGAAAGAGCCAGACTATCATCAAATTCACAACTCTCTTTTCCAACTCATTGGATATAGAACAAACATTTCACTCCACATATAGAGTAGGAAGATGTGTGCACTCACTGGAGCTAAAACAATGAAATATCAAATTTCCACTGTCCACAAAAATTACTTGACATGTAAAAAAGCAGAAAATAACATGATCAGATAAGATAAGCAATCATTAGGCAAAAGTCAGAAAAGATAATGTTGGAAGGCTCAGAGAAGAAATTTAAGATAACTATGATTGATATATAAAAGATGCTAATAGGAAGGGCAGACACCATGCAAGACGATATGGATGATTATAGTAAAGTAGTAGAAACTATAAAAATGAATCATTTTGAAATGCTATAATGAAGAATAGAGATGAATAATTCCTTCAAAAAACACTAAAGTTTGACAGATAAGAGAAAGAATGAGTGAGGACACTGATGTTGGAGTGGTATAAAGCTTTAAGAGGTGGGGCCTAGTGTGAGGATGTTAAGGCATTAGGGAGTAGGCCCTTAAAGGAGAATAAGATAGGTCTCATGTGATAATACTTGTTTGTAGTTCTCTTGAGAGGGTTGTTGTGTAAGCTAGCCTGGCCTCACCCGACTCTCTTGCTTCCTGTGTGATGGTGAGATCACTTCCACGCACATCACTCCCACCTCTGCCACACCAAGATGCCATTAAAACAGCCCCATAGCCCCAATGATGGTATCGTGCTATTGAGCGCTCAAGACTTCTTTTAAGTGTTTTTTCTGCCTCTGGTATTTTAGTTTAGAAACAAAAAGATAAGTAACACAGTAGATATTTCACTTAAAAATCTCAAATGAAAAGAACATTAATTTACCAGTTTTCATGAAACAAATTAAAATAGCCATTCTGTACCCATCATTTTGACAAAGTTTAAAAGCTGTTCCTTATGAGTTATTGAGTTAATTGTATGAGTTATTGAGAACAAATGGGAAAATTATTTGGTAAAACCCTGGAGAGCAAGTGGCTATACTCATTGAAGTTACAGAAATGATCACCTTTGATTCATACATTCCAGTTCTAGATAAAATTGAGTACACAATGATGCATATATCATTGTAGCATATTATAAATACTTTAAATTATGAAAAAATCACTTATAATGACAGTCAATTAAGAAATGGAGAAATTAAGAATGTTTTTATACAATAGATACCATATGCAAGTTTAAATGTATAAATTAATCTATGCACATTATAATATATAAATTGCAAAAAGTTCAGTGAAATTAGCACTATATGTTGATATATATATA
>NW_022900941.1:34259293-34269243 GCF_012274545.1 Fukomys damarensis | reverse complement strand
ATATATATAATATCTCATCATTTGTAAAATTTATGAAAATGTCCAGAATAATTATTTGTATTGCTCATGGTCTTATACCTATGCTTTAAAAAATTGAAAATATGCCTCAAGATGAGGCATATCAGCCACTGAACATGCATAATTATCCTGTGAGAAAAAAAGAAAGGGAAGGAGAAATAATAAGGGATGATTTAGATAAATCTATGATGTTTCATTTTTAAAAATACATGTAAAGTAACATCTGGTAAATGCAGATCGTGGGCACCTGTGTGTCCACAATATATTTTTCTGTAGATTTTAGATATTTCATAATTAAATATTTCTAAAGGATTTAACATCCTTTAAACTTTAAATTGTTTAAAGTTTTTACTGTTCCTATATAAAGTGTTCTGATCTAATTAAAGATAATTACTTTCAAACCACTTGGACCTACTATAGATGAGAAGTATCCATATCAATAGTTTCCCAACAGTTTAGTAAAAATAAGAGGGAAATAAAAAGGGTCTCACTTCATTGGCATGTGTGCGTCCTTCCTGTTAAGTACAAATTAACTAGAAGAGTTTGTTAGTGCTTAAGCTGTTGTGAAATTCACTATTAGAAGTCATCCTAGTGAATGAATTTATTAATGTAGGTATTAAGATCTACATTACTCTGCAGTAGTGGTGTATGAGGTATCATTACCCTTATGTTGCTTTTACACCCTGGTCAATACAGAGAGATTTAAGGTATTAATACATAACCATTGGGTTTATATTTAAATTATTTTATCTTCCAAAGTTCTCATAATTGGGCCTGGGATTTAGTTCAGTGGTGCTGCCACCTGCCTAGCAAGGGAAAGGACTTGAGTTGGATTCCTAGTAAAAAAATAATAATAATAACCAAAGTTCTCATAAGAGCACAAGTTTCTAACACCAAATCAAGGGAAAGATAGACTATAAAATTCAAGAGGAGTCAAGAGCTATTTTTAAAGGCCTTTTGAACAGTTCTTTTAAGAAGTCTTCACATTTCAAGAAAGAGGATGTCTTCTTTAATATTTGGAAGCTTTTTTCTTGGTTCATATAAATTCTTACTTTTCTGACTATATGTGCATATATGAGTATTCAATTCAATCATGAGCTACCTGCTTGTAGCTAAGTGTCTCTTCATAGGATGTACAGTAACATCACACTAGGAAGATTTAATACAAGAATAGAAAGGGACCTAAAGTTATTACTGTGGCTCAGATTTATTCCCATTAAAATCATTACAAACATTAGTAAGATATTTACAAGTAATACTTGCTACTTTCAGTTGCAATAATTTAACAAATTATTTACAAATTAGCACATATAAGAATCAGTGTAATAAACCCTAAGCATATTAAGGTTGGAGAATTATGTTTGAAGTGGCTAGATATAGGTCAAGATTTATCCACATACGTCAATATTTACAGAAGACATATCTTAAATGTTTCTAGGTAAGCTTTACAATTGTCTTTAAAAAGATGGAAAGCCATCAGAACAGATTATGCTATCTAATTGCTTCTGATCTCCTTATTTTGCAGTCTCCCATCCCACTATTTAGTAAATACATAGGCATGAAGATTTCTTGTAAATGCTTTAGTCTTACTAATTTGGAAAAATTTTTAATTTATTATAATTTTTAATAACACAGAACATTATCATCCCATCAATATAAATTGTTTATACAGTATAATAAAGAATAATCAAGGTAAAATAAACACCTCCAGTAATCAGGGTTTACCCAAATTATTTGTTGAAAAACTGCTTAAATCTGAATGATTTTTTCATTAAATGTATTCCCAATTCTGTGTCAAATAATATATTTATGAAATAGAAAGTATTCAATTAAAACCATGTCCTATTGTTACATACATATTCCAACACAGCATGAGTATGCCTTCACAAAAAAGGAAAACAATTATACATCATCTATAACAATCAGATTGCTTTTCTATTTGTCCTCTGTTTATCCAATCTGGGAAAAATGGACTACCCCATAAACATATTCTCAGCCAGTCTATTTTTAATCTAGGAAATTGATTCATACTTTAATTTTAGAAGTATTTTATGAAAGGAAAAATAGACTAAGCTTTAAGCATGACACAGTTTTACTTTCTTTTACCTGTTAATACTGTACATTTAACATATTCGGTAGATCTGTGCAGCTGTGAATAATAAATCTGAAATCAGTCACTGATGAATAATTCTTTATTTCTTGATTTGGACCCCTCACTAAAGAAGGCACTTTGGAAGATAAAGGAAAGTTATCAGATGCAGCCTCTCTGTCTCAGTGACTTACCACACTGACACAAAAGTGACCTATCTCATGTAAAGACTTTTCCAGAAATACCACACCACCTAAACATGAGAGGAAAGGATTTTTTTTTCTATAACAATGTTAAATTTTAGTCCTTACTCTCATCACCATGCTATTCATTGATGTAGCTTTATTGTTTTTCATGACCATCAAATCTTTTTATGATTTTCTTTAGTGTGATATACAATATCTGCATTGCAAAACTAACTAGATAATTACTGAGTTAGCTAAAGGAAAAGTGACTTCATATGTTACTACTACATTTTTCAGGCATTTTGCAACTGTTGTATCAATTCTCACAACAAATATGTGAACTAATTATAATATGAAATTATTTTTTGAAATGCTTAGAGAAGCTTTTGGCTGCAAAGAAGTTTCAGTTGACTTAATTCTAAAGTTTATTCATTGTCCTTTACCTTTATAGGGTAAAGTGATAATGTGTTTTTTAAATTTTAGAAAGGTAAACATTTATCTCTAACATTAATTGAGCACTTGTTAGGAGTCATAGAGTCTTCTGAAACTCTGGATGAATTGCCTCACTGGATCCTCACAGGCACCACAGTCAATCTCATGCTATGTGCCTAGAAATTATCACTTGGGCTTCAAACATTGTCCAAGGCACGAAGTTAGTAAGGAATGCTTTAATCCTGCATGTTGTTTAATTGAGGAGCCATAACTCTTTGCCACTAGCTGAAAACTGAAACTGGACATGACATCACAAAGCTTCCCACTTCTGACCCACTGTTTTCTTATTCATGAATTTATCTATTTTTAATTATCACTGTATACAAGAAACCATTCCATGTGCTGAGTTCACAATGACAGAAGAATAAATCTCTATTTTTAAAGAATCAGTGTTCCATTCATAGGAAAAAGGAAGTGGTGATTACAATATTCTGTGACAGACTTTATGTGGGACAGTAACATACAGCAAGCAAATAGAGAAATATGCAATGTCTTATAAAACTGTAACATATATCTATTTACAGAATCTTCATGAAACATGCTACATTTCCCTCCTTATTTATATTATTCTTACTTGTCTTTTCTGATTTAATATTTTTAAGAGAAAAAGTTTCACAGTATTACTTCACCCCTATTAACTGCCAACTCTAAATTGTTAGCTTATTTTCATGTACCTCATGAAAAAGATCAATAAAGTTTTCTTTATTTTACTGAACTGTGTGGTACTTGGTTCTGTGTTGATGAGATGGAGCTGTCAGTTCATTCTTCTCTAAAGAATTCTCTTGACTTGATGATCTAGATTGGGAATTGAGAAATTCAATACATTTGGACATTTCAGTTCATAAAGTATCCATCAAACAGTTCTCTGTGCTCTTGTTGTAACAACTGAACATTGGCCTTTATTATGAGAACTGACCCAGGCAACATGGCATGACGATGGGTCAGATAAAAAAGCTATTTCTATCACCGCATAGTAGAACATAACGGTCTCTGGCATGTTGAAATGTAGGTTTAACCCTTGCAAAGGATAGTGCAGTCTAAAAAATACGTAATTATTTCTATAAAATACAAGCTGAACTGATCAAAATCTTAGTGATTAACGGGGCTTACACAAAAGTGTAAAATGGGACAGGACCAAAATACACTGGGTTGCTGTGATTCACTTGAGGTAGATAAATGAACAAGCTCTGTTCCTGCCAACCTTACCTAGAGTGAATTGTAACTACAAACTCTTAGGTTTTAACTAATCTGCTATAGTTATGTAGCAGACCTTAAAATGTTTCTCAAATACTTGCTCTATATCCCTACTACCTTTTAGCACCTCACTGTTGTATCCTTGTTGTGTCCATACCATTTTCCTCCAAAAATGCAATCCTTCTCTACAGAAGCAGAGCTCACATCCTCTGATTGTGATTTGGAATAATTCACCTTAATTAAAAGGTTTCTTGCTTTCAACATACTAATAAAGCAGTCTAATCTTCTCTCACCCTAGAAAATTTCCCAGAGGACCGGGGATTTAGATCAGTTGTTCTGCTGCCTGCCTCACAAGTGCAAAGACCCGAATTCGATCCCCAGTCCAAAAAAACAATAAAAGTCTGAGATTAAAGACAGACCACAGTAATGAACATAAATAAAAACTAGTACCCAATCCTGTGAGAATTTTCTACATAGGTGATGTTTGTTCAAATTCTGGCAATGCAGCAGAAATATTCAAACTCTCTTGAACTATATGATACAAAATAGTCTAGAATTATTTTTCTTGGTTTATTGCCTCTACAAGTTAATTAAAAGGGCACAAATCCATAAAAGATCCAATCTTCCAAAACTTAACATTAGAAGAAATAACACTCTGAATGGGCCTATATTTATTAAAGAGATTAAATACCTATAAGAAACTAGTATAGTGAGCCTTTCTTGAACTCATAAAGAAACATCTAACAAAATCTCCAGATAAGATCATACCCAAAGTTTTCCCACTACAAACAGGAACAAGTCTATCCATCTCTAGTTTAACATTGTAGCTGGAAGTCCTAGTGAATACTATAAAACAAGAAAAGGAAATTAAGATGAGAAAGGAAAAAAAGGGAAACAAAGTCTTTGTAAATAGGGAGGGGTGGAGGGGTTAAAGGGAGTGTAGGGGAACAACAACAAAAACAACAAAAAGAACCAAGATATACCATGTAAAGGTACAAATCCCCAACGATGAATGCCATCATATTGTATACCTAAAATGTTCCAATAAACTTGATGAATTAAAAAATATGGATGAGGAAGAAAGACATAAAGTGATCTTTGTTCACAGAAAAAATGATTACTTATGTAGAAAATCCAAAATTATCAACAAAACTCCTGGGAGTAGTAAGTGATCTAACAATTAGCAACTAGCAAGATACTAGTTAATTTATGAAATTCGTTTACTTTTACATACCAGAAATGAACAATTCAAATTTGAAGTCAATCTTCGAATGAACAAAACACAATGCCAATCACATTAGCATTTTCAAAACAAGAAATACTTTAGCATGGAGGTAACTATATTCTTACAAGATCTCTCTGAGAAAAATTACAAAACAGTGATTTGAAAAGCAAGGAAGAACTAAGTAAATGAGGAGTTACTACAAATTCATGGATAGAAAGATTCAGTGCCTGCTTTGCAAGGACCTGAGTTCAATCCTTTGTACCAAAGAAAAAGAAAGAAAGAAAGACTCAGTGTTGTCAAGATGTCAGTTCTTCCTAAGTTGATCTGTAGATTCAGTGCAATAAAAATTCCATCCAGGTATTTTGTAGATATTATATTAATTAGCTTCACATTATTATAATGAAATACTGGAGATAATTAACCTATACAGGGAAAATGTTTATTTGGCTCACCAGCTCACAGTTCTGGAATTGCAAATCTTTGTTTTGGATTTTTAGTAAAGGCAGCAGGGACACATGATGGGGACCCGATGAGACAAGAAACAGAAAAAAGAGACAGAAAGTGGCTGGGCTACCACAATCCCTTTGAGGAACACACCTCCAAAAACCTAACTAACTTCCATTAGGCTTGACTTCCTAAATGTCCACAGCACTTCCAAATAGCATCACTCAGAGGACCAAGTCTGTAAGATGTGGACCTTTGTGGAACACTCAACCAAACCAGAATAGACATCAAAAATGGATTCTAAAGCTTTAAGCATTTCTGACCCAAGACCCATTGCATTTTCTGCCCCCTCCCACTTTTTTTGAATGAGGAATGGTCTTGGGCTACATGTAAAAATATAAATTAGTTAATGAATATAAGTAATAAAACAACATTTTTTTCAATTTTTTTATTATATCATTAAAGAAAAATACGGCAGAACTGTCTTTCAACAGGTTGGACATGTTTAGAAGGAGAGGAAAATGACTCAGAAAACCCTATACAATATTGAAGAAGAACAAGGTTTAAGAACTGACACTCTCTGACTTTAAGACTCATTATAAAGCTACAGTAATTAAAATAGTGTGGTATTGGTGGAAGAACAGACAAATAGATCAATGGAACAGAATATAGACCCAGAAATAGACCCATATACATACAACCAATTAATATTTGTCAAAGGAGCAAAGTTTTCAACAAATGAATATTCATAAACAAAAAATGAATTTAGACACAAATCTCACATCCTTCACAAAGATTAATTGAAAGTGATCACAGAACAAAATGTAAAATATAAAACTATAAAACTAAAATCTAGATGATTTGGGGGTTGTCAGTGATAATTTAGAAGCATCAAAGGCACTATCGAAAGAAGGAATTGATAAACTGGTTCATTAAAATTGAATTTTTCTGTTTTGCCAAAAAAAATACTATTGAGTAAAAAAAAAAAAACAAGCCACAGATGGAGAGAAAATTTTTGCAGGAGATATATCTGATAAAAGACTGCTAACCAGAGGGCTGTGGATACAGCTTAATGGGATAGCATTTGCCTAGCATGTACAAGGTTGTGGGTCCATTCCTGCAAAACAAAAACAACTAAGACAAAAGGGACTATGTTCCAAAATATAAGAAAAACTTTTAAAGCTCAACAATACAGAACAACCCAGTTAAAAAAAAACTTTAACAGACAACTCATAAAAAATGCATATATCACAAATAAGTCCATAAAAAGATGCTTCACAATGAATGTCATAAAAACAACAGTGGGATATCACTAAACACTAACGAGAATGGCCAAAATTCAGAACAATGACAAACCAAATGCTTCCAAGGATATGGATGAATGGGAGCTCTCATTCTTCTCTGGTAGGAATGCAAAATTTTGCAGCTACTTTGCAAGGCAATTTGATGCTTTCTATAGAACTAAATATATCCTCACCATATGAACCAGCCATCACACTCCTTGGTATTTGCACAACTTAGCTGAAAACTGATTTCTACACAAAAACCTACACACAAAGTTTATAGCAGCTAAAACTTAGAAACAACCAAGATGTCCTTCAATTGGTGAATGCATAAACAAGTATATTTAGACAAATGAATATTATTTAACATTAAAAACACATAAGCTTTCAAGCCATGAAAAAAGACATAGAAGAAACTTAAACCTAAATGTGCATTACTAAGTAAAACAGACCAATGTAAAAAGGCCAAATAATTTCAACCATCTAGCATTATTGAAAAGGAAATTCTATGAATATATTAAAAGATCAGTGGTTTTAAAGAAGCCAGAGAAGATATGATTGCATAGTCAGAGAAGATTTCTAGGGCAATGAAACTACTCTGTATGATACTGTAGTAGGTGGGCATATGTCATTATAAATTTGTCCAAACTCATAGAATGAACAACTCAGAGAGTGAAACCTAGTGCAAACTGTGAACTTAGGAGTGATAATGACATATCAGCATATGATCAGCAATTGTAACTAAGATACTACTCTAGCAGGAGGTATTACTACAAGAGATGTTATATGAGGAGCAGGAGTGTATGGGAAATGCTTATAATTTCTACTCAATTTTGCTGTAAAATTAAAACTTCTCTAAAAAACAAATTAGAAGGAACTTTAGCCATTTCCTTATTACTCCGTTCATAATCACTTGTTATTTTAGATAAATAAATTTTACAAATTCTACAGAATGCTACTTCATTCAAGTAACTCCAACAAGTATGATAACATACAAAAACTAACCCTTTTAAATATGGTTGGTCTTTTTCTATCCCTTCGTTCTACTCTTGTACATACATTAACATTAAATGGTATACAGTTTTTCTAGGGAATTTTTCTTATAATTGTTAATGTTAAAATAGTAAAATCTATCTCCAGTCACACCCACAAATCATATGAATAATTACTTTTCTGTTAATGTTGTTTTTATTTTTTATTATTTATTTTTTGGTACAGGGAATCAAACTCTGGTCCTTGTACTTGTGAGGTAGGTGCCGGAACCACTGAGCTAAATCCCCAGCCCACTTTTTGGGGTTAATGTTAATGTTTACGACACAGTTACAAAACAGGAATGATACATTTTATCCAGAGTCAGGACTACTTTTTCTTAAAATTAGGAAAATTAAATTAGAGAATATTTTCTCACTCTGCTCCACAATGTAAGCAGAAATTTGCACCATGAGCTATGCTAATGGGCTATATCTTCTCGTTTGGGTGTCCTCATCGTTGTGGCTATGAATTCCATTGCGCATCCACGTTAAGGTTGGCAGCTTTTATGCTAGATTTCTTCCTCATGCCGGCCAGCCCAGACTGCCAATGCGATATGAGCTTATGATGCCACATAAAGTTGAGTGATCATCCTGTGAAATATGTATATTCTTTTTCTTTTGTATTATCTCAAATTTTCATTTTCTTTTTTTTCTCATTGAGTTTATTGGTACACTTTAGGTATACTGTACAGTTGCAATCATCATTGGAATCTTGTACCTTTACATGGCAGGTCTTGGTTCTCATTTTTTTCCCTTATCCCTGCCCTCCCTTCACCCCCTCCTCCCTTGGTAACATGTTCCTGGAAAGATACATAGGAAAGTAGGCAGTTCTTTTTCAAGCAAACAAAATTTCTAAAGTAAATTATTTGTAATAATTATT
Organism: Fukomys damarensis; assembly: GCF_012274545.1. NCBI lineage: Eukaryota > Metazoa > Chordata > Mammalia > Rodentia > Bathyergidae > Fukomys > Fukomys damarensis. Next base: position 34,260,402 of record NW_022900941.1, on the reverse strand, counting down.
TTATGTATCCTTTAGTTCTACTTATTTTGCTAATTTATTTTTTAAAAATTTCACTAGCATGTGTTTGCAGTCCATAAGGATTCTGCTCCTTATGGGGAGCTGATTTATTTCAAAATATACTTTGCTGATTATTGTAGAAATATATGGTTATAACAGAAAAGTTTGATGCCATGAAACAGGACAACATTACCGTACAAGTGTCATCCAGTTGTTCTCGGTTACATGTGCTAAAGTCGCAGAAGAAAGGATGAAAGTCTTCCTAGGGAAGAGCACATGGACCTCTAATGGAAAATATGTCAGGGAGGAGGCCAGTGAAGCAGTCTAAAAGGAGGAATAGCCCAGCCCTAAAATGTTCTTAAAGCAATTGGGGCTTTACAATTCTTGAAAAAACTATTTCAGTTAGATGTTTTATCCAAATCTCCTATCATTTCAAAGATATCAGAGATTTTTATTCTTTAATTAATCAAATTTTATGATTGATTACCCACACTCCTCCAATGCATGAAGAGATGCTGCTTGTATGGGATTCAAAGTAGAGAAGTTCTCAAGAAGCGACAATTGTACGCATGACTTACAGGGTTTTCTTTCTGTGGAACAATGAGGAGGATAAAACATCATTTTAGCTACTAGTTGGATTAAGGCAAATGTAGAAATGATTCAACCATGGCAGTATACAAGGGCAAAAGCCTAAGTGCTTTTTCAGAAATGCAACTTCATTCTCAACATCACTGCTGGGTCTTTGCTGTCATTTTAAGAACTATCATTTAGGACTAATCTTCCTTTTCCATGTAGACAGCATAAATGACAAACACCAATTCCAAATGCTGTCTTAAATTTTGTTTTATTGAAGCCACTGGGATTCAAATTTTTCTAGTTGATGCACTATTTTGAAATCTGTAGAAATATTGTCTTAATAATACCAGGCACCATAGCATAGAAAAGAGTAAAGTTAAAACATTGCACTAGCATAGCTTGTGTGGCCGTTATGTAATCACATGCATCCTTTATTTGCCCTGAATAGTCAGAGGCGTCTTATTTCATATTTTTAAAAAAGAAAATGCATGGCATGTGAAGTCTTTTTTTTTTTTTTTTTTTTTTTTTTTTTTTTT
>NW_022900941.1:34237862-34258993 GCF_012274545.1 Fukomys damarensis | reverse complement strand
AGTTTTTTTTTTTTTTTTTTTTTTTTTTTTTTTTTTTTTGGTACTGTAGATCAAACTTGGCACCTTGTGCTTGCGAGGCAGGTGGCAGAGCCTCTGAACTAAATCCCCGGCACTATGAAGCTTAGTCTTTGTAATGAACTTTTGCCCTCAGAAGATATTTTTTTCAGAGAGGAAAAGATGTTAGGGAGTTACCAGCTCATAACTGCTTTACCTATGAACCCCATATTTCTTTCTGACAGTTGCAATCTAGGACCTAAGAGTATGAGGTGCACTCATCATAGTAATTCTACTCTTTGTAGTGATAGCCTGAACATTTATGGTTTTAAGATAATGTTTTAAAATTTCCAGAAAAAGAATACATTTACTTGAGCAATACCCAATAGAGGGATTCTAAAGGATGTCAGACCACCTCAGAGCCCTGTGCCCAGGAGGCAAGCTCCTGTCCCTAAGCTTTCCACATTGCCTTGTACCCAATGTGTGCTCAAGATGTGGCAATAAGTAAATCCCAATATCTTTAGCTGCAGGCCAAATATTAAGAGTACTTTTATCTGCACTGTGTTACAGTAAGTGGACCTTATATATGTGAATTCTAACACATTTCCTTAGAAATCCCAAACCACACAACAGAATGTACCTATTACATTCCTAAGGCAGGCACCAGAGAAATAGGTCTCTATATTTTTGAAAAATACACTTCATTTCCTGTTCATAATTTTCTATATCATGCTTTGGTAACAAACATATTTAGAAGAAGAATAATTGTATTAATATATGTTGCAATACATAATAATTACATTCACCTTGGGGAATTTGTACATATACATATCACATCTTGATCATTTTCATTTCCATTTTGTATTGGTTACATATATTTACTCCACAGAATTAATGTGCCACATTGTTAAAAAGGAACTTTTAAAGAAGAACAAAGCCTGTCATTTTCTAGAGAGAAAAAGGGGGAGCCTTATGAATACAAATTAATTTCCAGGCACAAATGCTCTCAAAATGAAATGAATTTACAAAGTATGCCTTAGAATTCATCACGTGAAGGCGCCTAGGTTGGTTTACATATTAATCCTCTTCCCCAGCAGCTCTCTTTGTGACCTGGCAGGTTTCAGTTATACACAATGACACAGAGACAGGCTGTTGAAAGGTCTGCTCTGTGAAAATGTCACTCCATGCTGTGAATATGTTTTATTAAGGGTAATGGGAAACGTGCAGATCCAGTGGTGAATTTGCTTCTCTTTCCTCAGAAGAAATTTAAGCACAGACTTAAATAGGGAAATTTGCCATTAAATTAAAACAGCAGGGTGGGCCGGGGGTAGTAGTCATCCTCCGCTCCACGCACAGAACACCAGCCAGACTTCTAAAGCTGATCATCACATCCTAGGGTGGCCAGGTGAACGCTGCCTGTGGCCAAAAATCACATGGTCAAGATTAAGCTTTGCTTCAGAAAAAGCAGAGGGAGGAAAGTGTCCAGGACAGCAAAGAATGAAAAATTTTTCTTAAAGCAATAAGAGTGATGCATCAACACTATTGATGTAACTTTACACATTCGTATAGATAATAGTATGAGGGTTGAATTAGTTCTTGAAAAATATAATGACTACCATGAGTGATTGTCTGCCATTGCATGGATTGTCTGAAAGATAGGCATTAGACTTTCTCCTCAACATTAGCCCTATAAGGATTATTTTTTCTTAGTAAAAGACTTCCATTTTGATCCTCTTTCAACTACTGAATGACTATGATCTCCAGAATAGAAAAGAACTAGACTTTGGAGTCCTACATAATTGTGATGGGTTCCATACTCTGTATGTAGAATAACAATGCCTCCTACATGGTGTGTGACTTTATGAAGTTTCATGAATTTAGTATCTTTTTTTATGAACCCTTATCTGAAGGAAAGGTTCATAAATAGGTTCTATGTTGAAGTTTTAATGTTTTACTCTCATGGTCTTCAAATTCTTCGTAAAAGTTTCTTTAGATGCTGTTTAATGAAGTCTAAAGGGACAATGATGCCAAGGAGTTAGAGCCTCAGCTGCAATGTGTTCTTACCTCCTACAGTCTCTGCTCTTCTCTGTGAATGGTTCTCAGATACCTTCTCACTCTTTTCCTGGTATCTTACATCCTACCCAGGATTCCCCTCCTAGTGGGCAGGCAGTGACCCCGACCGTTCATTTTCTGCCCCTGAAGTGGTCTGGACAGGAGAAGGCAAGGTTCAGCTTATGTGACCAGCACAAAAAACTGTAGGGTGAGGTTCTAGCACCTGTCAGAGTCCACAGTATTATGTGCATATTACCCTACCCAAGTGAGGGCAACATTTAAAAGTAATAAAAAACCATAGGAGAGATTAGAGAGAAAGAGACTACAAAAGAAAAAGTTCCTTTTCTGCTCTTTAAACAAGGGGCCCACATTTCCATCTTGCACTTGGCCTCCAAGTTATGTAGTCAACCATGTCATTTCGATCTTTTGAAAATTATATAAATTTTACAAACATCTGTTTTCCCATTTGGAAAATGGCAACAATAATAACACTTAAAATACTTATAAAGGAGATATAATTTTTAATATGGATCTAAAAAGCATAACAAAAAACTTGGTGCATTTTAAAGATATGAGTAACGTCAGTTTCTAGCTTTGAAAGTTATAAAATTAACAAAAATATGTTTTTACTTCCATATTATGTAAAGAACATACACACAAAAACCTTACAATTCAGGGTATCTCAGAAAACCCAGTGTCTATATGAGAAATATTTCATTCCATAATTTCTTAAAGTCAAAATACCAAATTTAATGCCTGTGTTCTCAGGATAATACCTTGGCATTTAAAGGAAAACCAAGTGATCTTTTTTGTTCTAGAGAAGAGCAAATTATAAAGTATCGGAAAATACTCTTCAGAGATATGCTCTACCAGGTCACTGTACTGCAGTAGAAGCCTGAGGGAGCAGTGGCACAAAGGCTGTGGACCTAGGTGTTCAGCCCTACAGAATGGTCAAGGCAGCCCTCAGGTACAGGCTACACTAAATAATCTATTTTCCGTTGGCTGGAGGACAAAAAAAGTTCACTATCCTGCACTGTAACGTGTATCTAAAGGCAAATTTCATAAAGGAAATAGAAAGTGAAGCAATTTATGAATTGAAAACAATAATAAAAGGGATTTTATAATTTTTATGTGGTAAAATCAAAGTGTCCATTTTATAATTTGGGGGAAGGGATTTAACGCTATAATTCTAAGTATGGCCCCTACTATATATCCCAGGAGCCATTTCATACTCTATCCATGCCAAGAGTGATTTCTTATCTACAGCAAGACTCCCCTTTACCCTTCCAAAGAACACATTATACTCTTCAGGGCCATTCAGAATAAACCATACACCTAAATGCCCCAAGACATTTCCCAGCAATAGAATCAGAGGAGTCTTCCATAAAATATCCAAGGAAAACGGGCATAAATCTAATATTCTGAAATCATTTTCCCCAAAGTGAAAATTAGCATCCTGTTAAAATCATTATCTCCCAGGCTGATATTTTCAGGTGCACTATTTTTTACTTCTGTTATAATTCTATTTTACCTGCTAATTTGTAAACATCTCTCCTTTAGGTTTTTAAGCTCTTAAAATGCAAGTATCATTCTCCATGACCACCAGCTTACTGAGGAATACTGGACAAAAATTATATACTCATAAGGTACATAATATGGTGTTCTAATATACACACAGAGTAAAATCATTATCAAAATCATGCTAATACATCCATATTTTAAACCAGTATTTGTGTGTATGTGTTTGTGTATGTGTGTAAGAACATTTAAGATCTATTCTCTTAGCAAATTTGACTAATGACAGTCATCATGCTGTATTTGATCCCTAGAACTTATTCATTCTGCATAACTTTGAAACCTTTTGACCAACACCTTCCTATTTCCTCCACCTTTCAGCCCCTGACAATCACTACTCTACTCTCTGATTTCATAAATTTAATGTTTTGATTTGTCAGACATGAGTGAGATGTTACAGTATCTTTGTTTCTCATTTGTTTCACTTAGCATAATGTCCTGCAGCCTTGCCTACATTGCCACAAATGGCAGCATTTCCTTCTTTTTAAGACTACATACTATTATATATACCTGTGCCACATTTTATTTATCCATTTATTCCTTCAGAGACACTTAGGTTGTTTCCATATGTTGTTTATTGTGAATAATGCTGCAGAGAAGATTGAAGTATAACTATCTCTTCAATGTACTGATTTCATTTCTTTTACATATCTACCAATTATAGTAGAATTATCATATCATATGGTAGTTATTTTTTTTGAATAATTTCCATACTGCTTTCCACATGATGTGCTAATTTGCACCCCTACCAACAGTGTGCAAATATTTCCACTTCTCCACATTTTTGCCAGCACTTGTTACATTCGGTCTTTTTGATGATAGCCACTCTAGCATGAGAAGTGATATTTCATTTGTTTTGATTTGTATTCTCTGATGCTTTGTTATTTGTATGACTTCTTTGGAGAAATGTCTATCTAATTTCTTTTCTCTTGGAGTCAGATTTACCAATTCCTAAATTTTTGCTACGGTTCAGATTCTCTTCCTCTTTCTCTTCCTTTTTCTGTCTCGGCAGTGCTCTATCAGACTCCTCTGTCAGACACTCTTAAATACTTTAGGATATATCACAAAAAATAAAAAATTCTTATTTTTATAATTAAATATGTACCATTGAAGTTAAGAAATTGAATTCAAAAACATCACCTAACATGCATTCCATTTTTTAAAAAAACTACACCATTTTTAAATACAGTATTAAAATTTACACTTTAAACTTTTCTGCTACACTGACTTTTTTGCAAAACAATGCAGTATTTCCAATAAAAATGGAATATTGATTACTTAATACAAGAAACAATAACAATACAATATAATAACAATACACAAAAGTTTAAAGAAATTACAATATAACTGAGTGATACAATGATATGTCTCAAAAAGGGAAGGAGAAGTTTGTGAAGAAATTCAGTGATATGGGACAATAATTTAATATAGTATTAAATTTAAAAAATAAAATTATATTTGGTACATTCTATACACTGGTATAGAATTATGTTTGCACTCATATAAGTATTTGTTCTATTAATCATCCTGGATTTAATGTTTGTAAATGGAAGATACTTGGTTTCAGGATTAAAAAGGAAAGCAGATATGATTTAATCTCACTTAGAAATCTTGTTGGGAAGGCTTAACAATCCTTTGAATAGATGCCTAAAGTAATATGGGGAAAGTAAAGTGGGGGAAATATGTACATCCTGGGAGAGAAAGCTGGCCTACTTGAGACAAAGAGCATAAGAGGGCTCCCCAAAGAAGGTATGTTCATTAGTTGACAAGTGTGAAGTTACAAGCAACAATATTCCCAATATTAGCAAGGCCATTAGGTGATGAAAGAATGTATTCTTTATGTTTTATTTTCCAAGTTTTTAATAATGAACATATACGTTCTTTTGCAAGCAAAAATTATTTGTTGAAGATTTTTTAACACAATGCTATTTAAGATTTAATCATGTCCATGTTAAGTAGGTTATTATGCAGAATGCTGAGACAAAAAATTTAAAAGAAAAAGTGTTTTTAATAATAAAATAAAATAGGGCCACGGATTTAGCTCAGTGGTGCCCTGCCTGCCTCACAAGTGCAAGACCTTGAGTTTGATCTCCAGGACTTAATAATAATAGTAGTAATAATAATAATAATAATAATAATAAAATACATTTTAGCACTTTCTCACATGTTCAATATTTTAGTTGAGACGTTTTGTACACAGATCTTTTCTGACTACATACTCATTTTATTAAGCTTGAAGTTCTATGACAGGGAAATGCAATAGCCCACAAAACAGTGGGTCTTATTTGGATGGCTTATCTTACAGGGCAACTCTTTCTTTAACCACAGTGATACTAACAGCCAACTAAATATTCTAACAAGGCCTAGAGTCACTTGTCACTTTATTCAATAAATATTGTAGTGGTAAATGTTGTTCACTTTAGAAGGAAACTTTCATGGAGTTATATAATAGTAGACTAACTAGCGTGTACATTTTACTTGCCCTCACTATTGGCTCTTTTCAGTCTTTTCCTCTTTTATTTTTTCCTTAGCATATGTGTAATATTAATTTACACAGCTATTAAAACATAAAATACAAACAATTCATGTTTGTGTGTTCACTTTGGCAGCACATATACAAAGAACTCATGTTTAAAATATTTACAATATTTACACTATGGAATGCTGATGTAGAAGTTGCAAGTAACAGAGCAAATTGGGTGAAATCAAAAGTGCCAAAGACATATTAGAGCCTTGAATAGGAGCCAAGGTTAGGGCGAAGACAAGAGATCTATGCTGCTGTCAACAAGAAGCAAATGACTCAGATGATGTAAGGTAGAGGAGGACGAAAATTAGAAATCATAATTTATCTCTCCAGTTGCTTCTTTACCACCTGCAATGAGTTTGACTCCTCCCCCACATTATTGTAATTTGTTTATTTGATAAAGTTAAATGGCTCCTTTAAAGATAATTTAATTCCATTTAATTAAAGAAACCTATTTTAATAGCCAGCACTTTGATACATGTGGTGCTCACAGCTCCCAACATATTGAACACCACTGCTCATTAGGAAACTCTTTAAAAAGTCATTTAGTGCAGACAGTATCTTCTGCTTAGGAAATGCAAACCTATAATTCAGGCTCTCCATAATTGCAATATTATTCACAAACTCAAAGACAAATATTGTAAAAACCCAAAACAGTCAAGCTTACATGTATGTATAAGATCACTGGACACATACACCAGAATATATCTTTTAAATGGGAACTAGGCAACACTCACCATTTTAATTTTTCCTTCTTTTATTAGAAATTTATGCACTGGCAAAAACCTAACATCATCTAGAGACTAATAAGTCAATGCTTCCCTGCTTCCATTCCTGAAAATGGCTTTAAATTTAAGCATTTATTTTATTGATGGAAACTAAAGTCTAAAGTCCAGAAGTCTAAATTAAATTTAAAGACGTTTTCTTGGTGCTGAACCTTTGTCTTGCCCAGACAGGTTAAAGTGCAAGGGGAATGATTTGATCCTATTACTTTGCTGCTGCTGGCTGCTAGCATTTATCACAGATGGTGTGGGGATTTATCACACAACTGTGCAACCCAAGATCTTAAACAAAGAAGGCCCCACCCAACCTACAGGTGGTCATTTCCAGGTAATTAATGTCTTGGGGAAAAGTTCAAACTCTGTAACGGCAGAATAATCCAGTAAGCCTGCCTAGGAAGTGGCTCTTTCCAAAACAAATCTTTTTTTTCTTTTAATTTTTTTTTCTGGCAGTCATACAGCACAGTACACAGAAGGTGTGTTTTCTAACGCAGGAGTCAATTAAAAGGCAATATTCAGTGCAGTTTTTCCTAGAAGTCATGTTGACAAACCCAGGTATTCTGCACCAAGACTGTTCCTTCTTTTCCCCCCTTGTGGTGCTGGTGATTAACTCCAGGACCTTACATATGCTAGGGAAGCATTCTACTACTGAGCTACATTCCCAGCCTAAGTGTGCTCATTTATAGTCAATACTTATCATAGTCTCGATTTCCTTGGGAATTACTTCTACATTTTAAGTGTCCAATTTGTGACATTAAAAAATCTAGCAGAAAGTAATCACTGCTATGCTACAAAGAGGGAGAATTTACTTAGTACTTAACAGCTTCTACAGTTGCAAAGAGATAAATGTACCAGAGACTCTGTTTCCAAATAAGAAAGCTGTAATAACTATTAGTTCTGAATCCTAACCTGGAGTTCTATGTCAGTACTGAATAGTCGTAGGAAATATGGGTAAGGCATTTCAGTTATTTTGATCTGTCATAATGAACCTCCCTATAATAACAGCTAGCATTTCTTGAGTGCTGCTCTGTATTAGAGTTCTAAAAAGTACTATCTTATATAATCTTTGTGGAAAATCCATGATATGGATACTATTGTCCTTAATTTACAAGTGAATATGTAAAGAGGTAAAATAATTTGCACAAATTCACAAGCCAAATGCTGACAGGAAGCAGAACTCGGATTTTCTCACCAAAATTTGTTTTTTCTTTTTTACTTTAATGATTTTCAGACTTTAATGGACATAAAAATCACATGGAGGACTTATTAAGATACAGATTTACAAGCGTAAACCAACCTTGTGATTCAGTAGATGTGGGCTAGGACGAGTGTTTGAATCTGCACCTTCTCTTACGGGGTGATGCAGATACTGCTGATCCAAGGACCAGAACCAGTGTTCTGTCCTGTGCTGCCTCATCTAAAAACTAAACTGAATTCAGAGAAAGTGGATGTTAAAGCTTCAAAAACATTAAATATTATGTTTTATAATTAATATTAGTTAACAATTCTAACATGGACCTATATTATTTTATGGCTATTAAAAATGAAAATTCTTTTGCTTATGAAATAAGAGTTCAAGTATCCAAGTCTTAATAAATACTTGTCATGTACCAAGTATCAAAATAGAATCTGATGTGGGAAATAAAATGATTGATTTGAAATACTTTTCCTGGGAGTGATGTCAGCAATATGGAAGAAGAGGACTTTTTTATTCCTTATCCCCACAGAATGCTTTTGTGGAAGCCTGGTAAACCTACAGCACACTGGAGCATGCATCCATAAATATATTTCTACAAATCCAAAACTAGATGCATTGAAGAGAGTAAGAAAGATAGTTTCACTTCCCTCTTCACCCTTCCCCTCAAGGCAGCACATCTCAGCACCTAGAGAGAATTCGCCTGAGTAATTTCTTCCATTTTAGAAATTGAAACCTAATGAGTGTCTGGTTCCTTGGCTAACAACATAACGCATTGCTCAAGAAGCTTGCTTCTTCCTTGTCCCACTCAGGAAACTGATGGGGTTGACATAGCTGAATAGCCTGGTGACAACTAGGAAAAAAGGGGCAATATTTCATAGCAATTTATGTGTAGAAGTCAACAAACAGGTCTGGTGTCTACTAGCCATTATAGACCCCCACCAAACAACATGTATGTATATGAGAATATGCAGACAGCTGGCTTGACTTTGCTGTACTGAGACCTTCCTTGTAAGAAATTCAAAAGGTATTTTATAAGGTAAAAATTAAAAGATGATAATTACTAATATGAAAGCATAAGACAATATAAAATTTGCTGACAATATAGGTTTATATATGGGCCTCAACATTCAGCAATTTAATTCACAATTTTTCAAATTCACAATGTACAAAAATAGTATGCAATCTGTATAAGCCTTCAAATTTTGAATTGTGATTTTTTCCAGGCTAGTGTTTTGTAGTACAATATTTTATTGTGATACTTGATAGAAACAATACCGTGTTATTAGTATTTTTTGGATATTGTGTCTTCTTTAATTCCATCATATTATCAAAATATCCATCTGTGTCTCCTCTTCTCATATAATAATTCTGTTCTTCACTTACAAGACAGTATTACATGAGATTTTCAACACTTAATTAAAAAATAGGATTTGTGATATATGATTTTGCTTAATATAGATAGATCATTCAGACAGAAAATCAATGGGGAAACATTGGGCTGATTTATACTTCAAGCAAAATGGATTTAACAGACATATATGGAGCATTTCATATAATAATAGTAGAATACACAGTCTTTTCAAGCTGACGTAACACATTCTCTAGATGGAATATTAGGCCACAAAATGATTCTTAACAAATTTTGGAAGTTTGAAATTACATCAAGGGTCTTTTTTACTATGATCATATAAAACTAGAAATCAACAACTGGAGAAAACTGAAAAATTAAAAATGTGTGGGAATTAAATAATCTACTAGAAAAGCAGTGAATCAGAGAATAATCCCAAGAAATCAAAAATAACGAGATGAATGAAAATATAGCAAAAACATCAGGTACAAAAAGGGTAGTTCTAAAAAGAAGGTTTATAGTGGGAAATGTCTACATTAACCAAAAAGAATGTTCTTAAGTAAAACTCAGCTTCACACCTTGAAAAAGTAAAGTAAATAACAAACTAAACCCAGAGGCAACAGAATGAAAAATAATAATAATAATTAGAGTAGAAACAAATGAAATAGAGAATTTTTTAAAAATAGAAAAGATGAGTGAAACTAAAAACATTTTTGAAAAATATATAAGAAAAATTGACAAGCAGGTACTTAGGTAAAATAAAAACTAAGGACAAAAGATTAAAATTATGTGTGAAGTAGAAAACATTATAACTTAGATCTCACAAACAAAGTTATAACAGACTATAATAAACATTTATACACCAAAGAACTGAATAGAAGAAACTAATAAATTCCTATAACCAAACAACCTATGAAAACAATCATGAAGAAAGAGAAAATCTGAACAGACTTACATATTTAATGAAAGGACTGAGTCAGTAATCAGCTATTCCTCAGAGGGAAAAGTTCAGAGCCATATGGCTTCACTAATGAATGCTATTAAACATATAAGGAACTATTATCAATCCTCTTCAAGCCTTTCCAAAAATTTGAAGAGAAGGAAACATATTTCATAAAAATAGTATTGCCAGAAAAGGACAAAAAAAGAAAATTACAAGCTAACATTTCTGATGATCACAGATGAAAAGATCCTCAACAAAATACTAGCAAAGTGAATTAATCACCACATTAAAAGGATCATATCCTGCAAGTATATTTTTCCCTAGAATGCAAGGATTATTCAATATATGCCAGTCAATTAATGTGAGCCATCACACTAATAGAATCAACAATAAAAGTCATGATCATCTCAATATATACAGAAAAAATAAACATTTTAAAAACAACATCTTCTGTCATCAAAATTCTCAGTAAATTAGGTACAGAAAGAATTTACCATAATCATTCTCAATAGTGAAAAGTTAAAAAAAAAATAATAAAGCAGGCCAATCTAGGTCCTTTAATGATAACTCTCAACAAATTGGATGTATAAAGAATATATGGAAACATTCACATTCAATGGTGAAAAGCTGAGGGGTTTTCCTTTCCTCTAAGAACACAAACAAGACAAACATTCCCATTCTTACTATTTATATTCAGTAGTACTATAAGTCCTAACTAAAGCTACTAGAAAGAAAAAAATACAAAAGATATTCAAATTCAAAAGGAAAAGTAAAGTTATCTCTATTTGCAGATGACATGGCCTTATATGTAGAAAACATATATGACTATTCAAAAACTAAAATTCATGTACAAATTCAGTAACACTGTAGGATACAAAAGTAACATGTCAAGACCAGTTGTATTTAGATATTGTAATAATGAGCTATCTGAAAAATTTAATCTTTAGTTGTTTTTCTTGTTTTTGAGACAAAATACTCAATACTCAAAAGTTAAAGGAGAAAAGATTTATTTCAGATCATAGTATTTAGAGGTTTCAGTCCATGGCTGACTGATTCCAAGGCAGAGTGGCATGGCAGAGAGGAATGACAAAAGAAAAATAGACTATGGTATGACAGGCAGAAGGCAGCAAAGCAGCAAGAAGCAGCAAAATCAGCAACAGCAAGCCTCCCTTTTTCTTTTATTTCATCCAAGCTACAAGCCTACAGTTTCAGGAATGTTCTTCCATGACACATAACACCCAGCAAACCCTACATTCTGGGTATGAAGTCCTTTTACAGTGACTTGGATGTTGGAAAATAACATCCCATACTGTGCAACATGGAAACTTCTGTGACAAATTATAGAAGAAAAGATCAAGAGAATTAAGATCAAGAGAAAAGATCAAGATCAAGGCACATAACAGAATGAATCATCTATCTAAGACCAAAATTTCTATTAAATGATATACTATTTGATAAGATCTAAAGCACACTTCATTTACTAAGGCAATCAAGAATGGAATTATGAAGGATATAAGAACTATCATTGAGAGTCTCATGGTGCCTCTCTTCTATAGGCTCAGCTGAGAGTAGAAGATGTTATTACATAACTGAGTCACTAATAACAATCATAATGACAGAATCCTAAACAAGAGAAGAAAGATGGCAGCATTTAAATATCAGAAGGTAAGTACAATGGCAACTAAATCAGAGCAGCAAGCAAAATAAATCAGGGAACAATGCAGCTGTCTAATACAACATCCATCTCAAGCCAATGAGAGTATGGTTTATATAATAATATATAGAAACTAATGATATTTTCCACAAAGTGTAAAAAACATCCTAAAATTCATATACAGCCACAAAATGCCTTAAGTAGCAATACAAGTTTGAGCAAAAAGAACAAAGTTGGAGGCATCACACTTTCTATTTCAAAATATTATAAAATGACAACAATAAAATATTCAGGTACAAGTGTTATCATACTGATAGACCAGTAAAACAGAATAAAAACCTTGGAATGAAATAGACTTATCTAATTGTCAACATATATTTAGAAAGAGTCCAAGAATATACAATGAGGAAAGAATAGTATCTTCAATAACAATGTTGGGGAAAACTGGATGTATAGCTACAAAAGAATGAAATTGGACCCTTAATCTCACAATGCACTAAAAATTGACTCAATGGATTGCAGATTTAAAACAATAAAACTACTATGGGAAAACATGGTGAAATTCCTCTATACTGTTTTGGGCAGTTATTTTGGGGTTTAAAAAAAAGCATAGGCAACAAAAATTTGGATTACATCAAACTAAAAATCTTTTGTATAGCAATGGACACAACAGAATTAACTTAAAAATACATTTGTAAACTATACATGTGATAAGGGATTAATATCCTAAATGCAAAGGATCTCAACAATTCAATAGTAAAATAAATAAATAACTTGATTTTTAAATGGACAAAGAATCTTACTAAATATTTCTCCAAAGATATACAAAAATGGCCAATGAGTCTATGGGAAATGCTCAACATCACTAATCATGAAGGAGACACAATTTTTTTTTAAGGTATCAGAGATCGAACTCGGGACCTTGCACTTGCAAAGCTACTGGTGGAACCACTGAGCTAAATCCCCAACCCAAGGAGATGCAAATTTTAAAAGGCATAATTAGGTATGTATCCATGCCTGATAGAATGGTTATTTTAAAAAAGAGGTGAAATATAACAAATATTGCAGAGGATGTGGAAAGGAAAACATTGTGTACTGTTGATGGGCTTGTGAATTAGTGCAGTCATTATGAAAAAGAGTAATGGAAAATTTTTAAACATCAGAAACAGAATATATTTTAAATGATCATCTGACACATCAGTCCTACAACTGAGTATATATCTAAAGGAAATAAATTCAGAATATTGACCAGATACTTGTATTCCCATGTTCATTACAGTATTATTCACAATAAACAAAATATGGGTTTATTCTAAGTGTCCATAAGTTGACAAATGGGAAAATAATATAAAGAATATATACAATACAATGCAATTTAGATTAAAGAAAGTAGGACATTGTGTCATTTGTGACAAATTACTGAACCCATAGGATATTATGTTGAATGAAATATGACAGCAACAGAGAAACAAATACTAAACAACCTCACTAATATGTAGAATCTAAAAAAAAAAATTGGCTTAGAAATTAAAAGGGTAAGAGGACTAGGAGATGCTAGTCAAAAAATATAAAATTTCATTTACTCAAGAGGAATAAGTTCAATATATCTATTGTATATTGTAGCAAATCTGGTTAATAATATATTGTAAACATAAAAATTGTGACAGATTTCAAATGATTTCACTACAAAAATATATCATAATAAATATGTTTAAACAGCTTGATTTAGCCATTACATTAGTCAATGCATACTTATATTAAAATATTATATTATATACAATAAATATATCATCTGCATTTGTCAATTATTAAATAAATTTTTATAAAATAAATGTATATCTCTAATATATTTTACAACTTTCAAAATGGTTTAAAAGAGAGGATGGAATCTAAATTGTTACCTAAGTTTTAGTCCCCATTTTATAAATTTTTAGATATATAATCATGAATTAATTATTTTCACTGTTTTCTTATATTAATAGCCCATTTCTCTAAATCAATAGAATAGAGGTAATAATGATAAATATTTCAGAATTATTTTAACAATGAATACATAAAATAATATACTTAAAATATTTATCACAGCTGAGTGCTTTGCAATCATCAGTCATTATGTATACCATTATACATAAATGATGTTTATTTGTATTTTTATTAGGCTATTTTATTATTTCCTTAAGCAAGAACCTCAGAAATATAATCAGTCAGAGGACAGACATTTTTGAGTCCTCTTGATATTACCAAATGTCTTTCCAAATAGGTTGCATTCAGTTATGCCCCAGTATCTCCCACAGCAGCCCTGAGAAGTTTTACTTTTAAAAATTAAGGGTAGCAAATAATTAGATTGCCTTAATTATGCCTTAATTATGTTTAGTGTCAAAGATACACTTTGAAAGCTTACTGGCATCTAAAATTCTGAGAAACTCCTGAAATTCATTGGACTTGCTGAGAAATAAGACAGTAAGATTGGGATTATTGTTAATTCTTAAATATGTTTGACAGATTCTGAGTTGGTGGATTTCATGTAAATGTTTCCCTTACCTTTTCTCATTGATCTTTTTGCTTTGGAACAAATATTATTTATTGCAATCATTAGTTAAAGAAAGAACTTACTTTTTTGAATGCAAGTTAAAAATGGGTAGGAAAAAAGGCAGCTTGAAAAGAAAGACTATGGTTCTGGTGGAGTTGCTAATTTTTAACATTCCCACTGATTTTTAGTAAAATGCAAATCTCAAAACATTCTGTGCCTTAATTCTTTGAAAATTACAATATCTTACATAAACCTACCTTGCGTTAAACACAAATTCTTATTCCTACCCACATACTTCAGATAGTTGCTATGCACAGGGCAGGCTTAATTGCTCAGAAAGGAGTGTTAAAACCTGGGAGACAATGAGAAATAAACACTGTGTATAAGGGAAAAAAGTAAAAGAAGAATTCAAAAAAATAAGCAAACTGTATTTCACAAAGACAATTACATTTTATAACATCACAAGTTACTGCATGCATAATTCATGGTGGAAGAATCTAAAGAATTCATATTTTAAAGTAAAGTAAATTTTGAAAAACCACCTGAAGTTTAGTTTGTTTCAAGATACTCATTTCAGTTCAGGTATTAGTGGTTTACAAAAAAAAATATTTACACAAAGAAAATGTGGTGTAGAATCAGTCAGTAAAAGTTAAATTAGTCTTTACTGATTTCAAGAATAATTTTAAAAAATCTCCTATTGAACTTCATATCCTATTTACTTTATATCCATGATAGGCACCTCTTATATCCTGCCCAAAGCTTTCCCAAGAGATTGTGCAATATTCAAGAACTATGTTCAACCTGGATTTTGGATGAGTTACGGTTGGTTGGGTAGACTTCAGATTAATTGGAGGTGAACATTGCTAATAAATTCTCACTTTCCCCCTTTTTGTGAAGATCTAAGCTATAATAATATTACACAAAAATTTCCAAAATTGTTATTTCGGAAATAACTATTTATCTTTTATGAAGTGAGGTTGGTAGTGGAAAAACAAAGATGATCTGTTTTCATAGTTTTGCACCATGTGAAAGATTTAGCTCATGCTTACATTAGTCTCAAACTGAAAATAATTTAACAAATACATAAAAAATAGGGATTTCATAGAAGCAGTGTAAACCAAAATAATCCTACAGAGTTTATGTTGTCAAAACCACAGCACTTCTGATGAGTATTCCTAGCAACTCATTTGGAAAGATCCTTTCACAGAAACTGCATACAAACCAGGGAGTCATAAAAATTCAAGAATGTATAAATTGTCACATTTTGAACAATGTTGACCTGGGAAGAAATCTGGCAAATCCCTTTTAAAAGAAACACAAATACAACTTTAAAAGGTAGACCATTAAACAGGGAAAAAATTTGTATAATAACCCTGAGATTTAGTGAAAAAGGATCAATCTGGTATTGATATCCAGAACATGTAGTTCTCACATTCTGTTCTCATTCAAAACAGTGACTGTACACTCTTCTAATATGAGCTATATTAAGGCTGAGTGAATCAGTACAAACAAATAAGCAGAAACTAAAGCAAAAGTTTATTCACTCAAAATTTGGCTCAACTTGATAATGTGGGAGGTGGGGAAAGTTTTAATTGAATAGATTAAAAGGTGTATTAAGGGTATGGGGATTAGAAATTATCTGGGAATAAATAAGGCACTAAGAATTAAGTTAAAGTAACTTATAAATTATTTTATGGATCTTTCAAATGAATTTTAAACTAATCTTTTAAAAAGCCAGAAATGTATCTTCAAATAAGAGCATACTTATAAAAAAAACTAAACTTCATTTGGTGTAAGGAAGTGGTAATTGACATTATTTATTTTCCTCAATAAGCATCTCACTTTAGCAAATATAAAATTTGAATTTCCAGTATTTTTAAATGTGCCAGACATTCAGAGCTATTACAATTCATGTAAATGACATTAAAGCAAAAGTTTCCATAACTTCAAAATTAGCCCATAAGCCAATGTTTCTAATGATATATTTTAATAAGAGAAAGAAGCAATGTTTCTTAGTACAGTTTGAGAAGTGTTGCCAAAAACAACTGGCCTTATGAGGCAATGACCTATTATGTTGGGTTTGCACTTACATATCTAAAAGCATAGAGCTTAGGTACTTGTGTACAAACATACCTTCTTTAATAACTGAGTTTCTGTTCCTTTGACTAGGTTATTAAATGAATTGGTCACTAAATGAGGAGTTGCATATTGTATGTTTATCACAACATTCAGAACAAAGAAACTACCAAAGGAAACTCCAACTTGATGACTTTGATTTTATATGCATAACTCTTACATGCAGTAGTTTAATGTATGACCTAACGTAAAACTACACTACTGTTATATACAGTACTATCAGCAAAAATACTGTATAAACAAGGTCTACTGTACCCAAAAAAAGGAAAAGAAAAAAAAAAAGACATTGAGGCTCTATAAACAGGATGTACAGAACTTTACCAAAAGCAAACACAAGAATTGGTCGTAAGTCTGAGAGACCGATCATAATTCCAAACAGTTGTTAAACATGTGTATGTAGTTAAATTAGTAATGTCTGTATCGACTAACTGGTAAGCTAAGTAGATGAACAAAGAAACAAATATACGTATAGTCAAGTGAATGGGTAAGTACATAAATAATTGACTTGTTGAATAATTGAAAGGGTAAGTGAATGAAAATGCAGAAATTCATAAATCCATGAATTAAGAGATTAATAATTGAAACGCAAGAAAAACTCTATAGTTACATAGAAAAGCACAATACTAATCCCTACTTAATTCCAAGGTACTTTAATCCTGGCTGCACACTGAATTCATCTGTAGAAATTTAAAAAGAAAAATGTTGCTGCAACCCAGAAAATATAATTTCATGGATCCAGGGTAAGACCCAGAAATAGATAATTTTTAAAAGATTCATTAGTAAGTTTGTCATGTAGCCAGGGTAGAGAACAAAAGCTAGCCTACTACATTTTATTCACAAAACATTTCTTTCAACCACCCTACTTTTACATTTTGTCTCTTACTCATTACCCTGCATTTTTTTTTTTGTAAGTGTACTAATTCCCATTTTCATTCCATCTTGACTCACTCCTAATCCCTTCATTGAGAAGTGGGGGCCATGAAAATCAATGTATGCTTTTGGCTAATAAGTTTTTGTGTTCAGATGCGCAGGCTGGCTGAGGGTCTTTAGATCAGGTATTGAAAGTGAGCTGTGAGTATAGCGATGCCACAAAGTATAAATTTACATTAACATGGCTTTTTTTGGGGGGGGAGAGGTACTAAGGATCAAACTCATGACCTTGTGCTTGTGCTTGCAAGGCAGGTGGTGGAACCACTGAGCTAAATCCCTAGCCCCATGACATGGCTTTTGAAGTCATCATCCTGGAGTTCAAATACAAATGAATGAAATATGGAAATATTCCTGTTAATCACTTCATTTAAGTTTGCCCAAATAAGTGTAAACATAATGTAGTATTTTGAATCTGACAAAGTACTCAAAGAGTTTAGCCCTACATTAAGACTATTACACATTAATGCTAGAAGATATTTTTTATTGTTCACAATTTATGGAAAAATTATTCAAGAAGTTAAATGATAACAAGTACCATGTTTGGAATAAGATATATATAAATTCAAATCTTGATACTGCTACTTGTCAGTTTTGTTATCTGGAGAGTACAAGACCCCTCTTGCATTCAGGTCCCTTTCCTGGAAGTGGGTTAATAAATTTCAATTAGATTTTAGGAAGAAATAAATTTGACAAAATTTCTAAAATTATTCCCACAGCGCTGAGAGACTAAGTGCCTGAAAAAATAAAATGAAAAATAAGAGTGCCAATAAATGATGGAAGGTTGAAATATTACATTTCTCCCACTTCACTGCCACTCCCACTCCCACTTGACATACCCTATCATAAAATGTTTTATAGAGAGCCTTACAACACAGTATCTTTCTAACTCTTTGTCATAGATAATATTCCCTGCATCGTGTCAGTGATAGAGAAAACTCAATTCAAACTAGCCTCAAGCAAAAGACAGAACATGTCAATTCCAAGAACTGAATAGTCTAAGCTTATGCCTGACCACAGAACCAGCTGGAAGCAAAGAATAAAACAACATTATCTGTATCTGATTGCATTCGTTAGATCTCTTAAATCCATGTCTTCTTTATTGCATCTGTTATTACAAAGACTGACTATCAAACAAGTTTCAATAAATTCAGAAGATTAAAAAGTAAATTTAAAAATTTTTTACCAGAAAATGAATAGCCAAGCTACATTCTAGGAAGAAATTTTGTACTATCTATATTTGACTGACTTTATAGCTAGACTACATAAAGTACTCCAAACCTTAGGAAATAGAAGAAAAACACCCAAATATTTAAAAGGAGGAAAAAACTCTTGGCTACTTCACAACAGATGGCAAATAAGCACATGCAAAACTGTTCGTGATTATTATTTATAAGAAATATGCAAATGAGATAGCAAGTACAATGGCGTAAGATTAAAATACCAACAATGCCAAGTGTTGATGAGGATACAGAACAATTGTAACTTGTTTGCCTTGATGACAGTGATGTAAAATAGTAGAAATTCTTTGGAAAACTGTTCGATAATTTCTTATAAAACTTTGTTCTATTCTGGTTTAGATCCTGCCATCTGACCCAGTTTTTTTTTTCCTCTTAATCAATTATACAACAAAAATAAAAATGTATATCAATAGAACATTTATTCAAGGTTGTGCATTATGGTGGCCTGGATGAAGTAATTATTATGAGACCCCTGGAAGACCAAGGTCCACAGGTACTTGAAAATCATGGATGAACAAAAACCTAAGCGCAAAAAGACAATTTAAAGAAGAGGCCACCAGAATTCCAGGAACAGAAATGTTTAGAAAAAGAAAGAAGCTAATTTCTTGATCCCAGCAGTGCTTACATCCCAGGTCCAGGGAACACAACATCTCAGGAAAAAATCAAATCCTGTAAGAATACCCCAGGCCAACAGCAGCTGCTGGACTGTGATCACCTAGTAGCTACCGTCCAGTGCACACCTGTCCTAATCCTCATCCCTGGGAGACAGAGCCCAGCATGTGAAGATATGAGCTAGAGTAATGCTCAGAGGACAGTAGGTGAGTTTGGACCAGTGAGCCCAAGGACAGAAAGGAACAAAATGCAGTGCACTAGAGACAAAGAAAGCAATGAGAAAACTGTGGAACAATGAGAGTCACAGGGGCTTACAGGGGCCATAGCTAATGGGATCCGTGGGTGGACACAAGGCATAGTAGCATTGTCAGAATAGGGAGTACTCCCAACGTCTCCCCAAATGCTTGCTGTTCCACTGGCTGCCCTCCAAATGTCACTATTAATGCTTATACAGATACAAGATACTACTATCTCCCCACAAAAGCTGCTCAGCTCTGTGCCTATGTGAGCATCCTCTCATCCTCCCCCAAACAGGATTGAATTCCATGCAAAAAGCTCTCATCCAAATGCCATTGAATTCATAGGCTAAAAAGAGACTCTGTGTGCTGTGGACAGAAAGACTGGTGTAAGCAGAAATCCATAGAGGAATGATGTAGTCAGAAGGTTCCACACAGTGCATTTCCCTGAAGGGC
This sequence comes from Fukomys damarensis, assembly GCF_012274545.1. Taxonomy (NCBI): domain Eukaryota; kingdom Metazoa; phylum Chordata; class Mammalia; order Rodentia; family Bathyergidae; genus Fukomys; species Fukomys damarensis. The sequence goes on along the minus strand of NW_022900941.1, from coordinate 34,238,788 downwards.
TATAGAAAGAGCTGATCTAAACAGCTGGAGGATTATTGTGGAGGGAAGTAGACAGAGATAGAAGCCCTTCCAGAGTTTAGAGGAAGACTGGGTCCTCTCCCCACTCCCCAGTCCATGAGGTAGATGTCCAGTCATAAGACAGAGAGGCAAAAATCTCTGGAGAGTCATGCCCACAGAAATGCAGTTTAAATCTAGCATAGCTTTGCCTCTGGAGGGCGTTGAGAAGCAGTCTTGGCAGCCTGTCCAGACCCCTAAATCAATCCTTGGGGAGGGACCAACCCAAGCACCAATTGACACATGCAACCTCCAAGTCATAAGCATAGAGGACTGTTCCCTCAAGTTCCCCTGAGTCCCCTCAAGTGCTACAAAATAACATCTCTCAGTTTCTAAACTGACAGGGAAGAGTACACTGGTTAGATTCTAGCTGCACAATAAATAAAACAGAATGCTTACCGTGTGTGTGTGTGTGTGTGTGTGTGTGTGTGTGTGTCTGTGTGTGTTCTTTTCATCTGGTAGTACTTTTTGAAAGCTGGCAGGGTGCTGTGGTATGTTACTAAGAACACAGGAATCTGAGCAATTACTTTTATCAAACTACACTACATGGGTTTCCCCATGTACCAATTGTTACATATGGGTAACTAAATTAACTATTTGGTTTCATCATAAATTGATATCAATCTTTCCCACACTCTGCAACATTCCATTTAAACTCCCTTCTCCCTTTTCACTTTTCAGTTACCTCCCTCTCCTTCATACCATTTTTTTCATTGTTTATCGGTATATTGGCATATACAATATGATGACGTTCATGAATGGGAATTTGTACCTTTATATCACTTATCTTGGTTTTATTTTTTTCCCCATTTCCCTGATCTCCCTTCAAACCCTCCATCTTTTCCTTTTTTTTTTTTTTTTTTTTTTTTTTT
>NW_022900941.1:34199530-34237236 GCF_012274545.1 Fukomys damarensis | reverse complement strand
TTTTTTTTTTTTTTTTTTTTTTTTTTTTTTTTTTATACCAGGGATTGAACTCAGGACCTTTTGCTTGCAAGGCAGCTGGCAGAACCACTGAACTAAATCCCTGGACCTCCTTCAGTCTATCTTAAATTCCTTCTACTCCTACTTGTGAGTTATCCAAATACTATTAACACAAATTATTTTCATTCTTTTTTCCTTTCTCTTTTCGTGTCTTTATTCTGGTATTGTTTTAGTAAGACATAGGGAGTCAATGTTGTGCTGCTAAGAGTTTAAGATTAAGAATCAGTGCTTTTATCTTTACAGCTCCTCACCTGGTCACATTAGTTTCTCCCCTGCCAAGGATTGTGTCATAGGGTTAGTAAAACTAGTTTTTCAGTTTGGTCATAAATTGACACAACCCCACCTCATACCTTCCATTTCAACTATTCCCTGACTTTTCTTACTTTCCCTTTCACACCCTCTCAAATTCCACTCCCCCTCCCCTGCTTTTGCATGACATAAATACTATCAGCACATTTTAAAAATTATTTTATTTTATTTTTCTCTTCTTTTGTTGTCTTCCCTTTATTCCTCTCTTAGAACATATATGTGAACTATTTTATATTTGAACTGGTGAATAAGGATTAATTATTGCTTTATTTTATGTAATATATTTCAGGGTCATGTCAAATTAATCCTTATCAAAATCTGAGTGTACAGGATTCAAACACAAACTTTCTCTCAGCATTTTAATTGATTCCTACCTTCTTAGAGCTTCTGTCTATCTCCAACCATGCTTCTGGGATAATTAATTGTGGTGTTGCCTTGAATAAGAAATGCCTAGCAGATAGTTTAGCAGAGTTCTGTGTGTACCTGGATAACTGGCTTATTGAAGAGGGAAGACTCACTCTGGATGTGGGTGGTACCAACCCAAACTTGTAGCACGGATAAAATAAAGAGGGAAAGAAGCACGTAGTCTCACTTTTTGCTTTCTTTTGGAGCTTGAATCTTCTCCATTGCTTTTGGAACCCATCTTCAGGCTTCCATTGCCGATTCTTCACCTTTTCAATGCAGATCCTCAGCTGCACACTACAGATTTGTATCGGACTCTGCAGTGATCTCCGGTACTCAGAGATCCGCCTGGATCATCTGGCTCTCCACTCTGCAGTGGCCTTTTTTAGTTCTTCCACCCTTACTCTCCAGGTGGCCACTGTAAACCTACTTTGTAGAACCTTTACAGATCATATGCATTTTATATATTTTATATTAAATCCATTCCCCTCATGAGCCCTAACTCATACAAGTTCATTCCTTCTTCTTTCTTTCTGAACCTCCCCAATAACCTTTCAAAACTCTTTTCTTCCTCCCTCCATTTCAGATATAAAAATAGCACCAAAGTCCTATTATTTTGTCTTTCCTTTGCCCTTGCCTTTTTTCTTCCTCCATTTTTTCTTAAATATTTCCTTTTTACTTTTTTCTTCGTTGGTCCTTTACATCTCAGCCTGTTATCCGTACTATTTCACTATCTTCTTTAGTATTGAGAAAAGTGTGAAATTTTAAAACAAATGTTCAATTATATGATTAATACATTGTTGGTTCTATAGATGCTGATATGACTGGTAGTTTTTCTCTCCTTGCAGTGTAGTGATTGAGACTGATCCTTATAAATTTAATAGGGAGAATAGATACATGAACACCAAAACACATCAGCCGAGGTCATACCACAGGGAGATATACACTAACTACAGAGATTTCAACTCTAGTGATAGAGATTTTTACCAAGACCCCCACCACAGAAACATCTGAAAAATGATAAAATAAGGCAACAAGATACCTCTTAAAACTCCTAACTCCCTCAAAACCTGATCTAATAGGCAGTGAATGGACTAAAAAAAAAAAAGATCAAATAATCAAGTGCATAAGACATTCAATGAGCTTAAATGTAAATACACTAAAGAGGAATTTAATAAATAAGATGTTCATTGTGCTTAAACAAAGTGCAATTTCTTCAAACTGTTTATTATCTTTGTCCATTAGAGAAATGCAGATTAATATAACACAGATTCTACCTTGATCCAATAAAAATAGCTATCATCAAGGACTCAAAAGCAACAAATGCTGGGGAGTTTGTGGAGAAAAAGGAACCCTTCTACATTGTTGTGGATGTGTAAATTATTAAAACCACTATGAAAATCAGTATGAAGTTGCCTCAAAAAAACTAAAAATAGAAATTCCATTTGACTGAGCTACACTTATCCTGGGTACCTTCCCAAAAGAATTGAAGTCATCAATGTTACAGTGATACACACATACACATGTTTATAGCAGCACAGTACACAATTACTCAGTTAGGGAAACATCCTATATGCCCATCAATAGATGAATGGATAAAGAAAGCATGGCTTCTATACCCAAGGGACTGCAGCTCAATCATTAAAGAGTTAAATTTGACTTGTTTTGGGGAAAATGTATGGACACAGATAGTTAAATATCACATAGCTTCTCTTATATAAAAGACCCAAAATATAAATAATTTAAAAGACAAAAAAGGAGCCTTGTTAGGAAACAAATAGGTAGATTTTTCAAGATGAGAAGGGGATCTGGTAGGAGGAAAAGGCATAGGGATGGAGTGAGTCAAAATGATCAAGATGTGCTATGCATGTGTACCAGTTCCCCCAAAGCAAAATCATTATGTATCGCAAACATGTACTAATAGAAAACTTGTTTTAAAAGAACACTGAATCTTGGAAGCCCTATATATGTTCATTAGTAGATAAATGAACAAAGAAAAGTTGGCATTTATACACAATAGAGTATTATACTACTCTGCCATAAAGATAAACGTCTTTTGTAGGAGAATGGATGCACCTCAAGACTGTAATGTTAAGTGAAATAAATCAGATGCACAAGCTTAAATATGCCATGGTCTTTATATGAGAAACCTAATATATGAGTAAAGAGCAAAATAAAAGATAATGGGAATTGGGGAGACAGAGCTTTCTTGAATGGGAAGGGGATCTAGAGATGGAGAGAAGGGAAGGGAAGACAAAAAAAGAGGATGTCAAAGGAAATAAAATATGAGATATATGTGCGTGTGTGTGAACTGTCCACAAGGAATGTAAACATTAAGTACTGCAAACACGTACTAATAAAAAATAAATTTAAAAACCAAGAAGAGTGTTTACAGTAGTTTTATTTGTAAAATCCCCAAGTTGGAAACAACCCAAGCACCACAAAGAAGGAACTATACAACCATGATATTACTTAACAACAAAAAAGAGCAAACAAATGATACTAGTGTGACTTACAGACATAGGGTGGGAAGTAAGTGGCTTGGTGACGATTTACTTATTAAGGGCTCAAAAAATGTCTAATGTGACAGAAATAGTCTGTATCTTGATAGGTATGTAGGTTATATCTGTGAAAATTATTTGAACTGCACTCTGAAAATCTACATGTATCTTCAAAAAATAAAAAGATAAATCATTGTTGGGAGAAGATAAGTATAAATAAAGATAAACTTCTCTTTGTTTTCTAAAAATTACTTTTGTTTATACCAACTTGAAGTTTGCACCAGAGACAGAATGAAAAATTCAAACTTGGTAAGGGGAAATAGTTATGTGAAGCAAATCGGAAAATATCTTTGAAATATAACATTAGTTTGGCATTCCTTTTATAGTACAGTTTTACACCGCAATGATGGAATTAAGGATTTACTCCATTATACTCTTTGTTCCAAAAATGCATGATTAAGAAACAGATGTTTATCTTCCCCAACACCTGCAGTAACCCATAACTCACTTTGTTGTATCATTAAACTTTTTGGAAGCCAAGCAGAATGAGGACTATTTAAGTGCTTTATGAATTCTCACCTGCTGATTTTAAATGTAAAGAGAATTTTAAAAAAAGAATTTTAAACCAACTTTAGAACTTAGTTCTTTAGGGGGAGAATATTATATGTTTCTTGATAATATTGGTACTGTTTCCATGGAATTACCTTATTTTTAAAATGAATTCTGACATTTTGAGTTAACCTTCAATATCTTATGAGAGATTAATTGCTGAGCAAGAGTCCCTTATTAAAACAAACCCTGAATTTCCTAAGGTTTTTGTTTTGACAAGGGGTCTCTTGATGAGGACAGCCCATTTCTTTCTCCAAATTCATAACAGATCCATCTACATTATTGTAAGAATTATCATTCATGCTCTTCCAGAACAAATCCAAGAGGACTGGCTTATAAAAAAATTAGGGAGTGGAGCCCAGGTCAGATTTTTCACATTCATGTCAACCCCTATGAAATATAATAGTTTAATATGATAGAAACTTGAATATTCAGATACTACAAAAGAAGACCTTAAAATTACATTTACCATTTATACTACTTTTATTTGTTCTTTCTTTTTGGTTGTAAAATATTAACATTTTCAAAATTCAAAGGATAGAGCTATATGTAAAATAAAAACTGAGAATCATCTTTATCAATGCATTATCATTCAGAATCTTACTATTTTCAGAGTTATGATTATTTTATAAGAATGTATATGCCACTGTGACAGGCAGCCTCTGAAGCTTCCTCTCCTACAGGATGGACTGAGCATCTTTGTTCTAACAAATGGGATATTGCGGAAATGATGGCTGTCACATTTGAGGTTAGACTGCAAATGGATTGTGGTGTCCTTCTTGGGCAGGGTCTCATTCTCTTTTTTGACCGCTTGCTTTAAAGGAAGACAGCTGCATATTGTCATGGACACATAAGTGAGTCTTGGAGCAGAATTCCTGAGACCTGCCGGCAGCAATGACAGACTCGAACTGAGGTACTCAGGTAAATAATCCAAGATTCTTGCCCCAGAAACTGTAAGATAATAAAATTTGTTGTCTTGAGTGACTGTTTTAGAGTAATTTAGCATATAGCAATAGATACTCAGTACACTTTCTTAACATGCAGTTCTACTATAACTTTCTTTGCATTTGTATATTTATTTTGATTAAAACACACTCTTTTGTTAGCATGTCACAAGAATGATTACCACTATTCCAAATCTTGATGATATCCAAAACACTAAAATATTTTTTGTCATTGAGTTTATTGGTACATTTTAGGTGTATGGTACAGTTACATTCATCATTGGGATCTTTTACCTTTACCCGACAGGTCATGGTTCTCATTTTTTCCCTTGTCCCTGTCCTCCCTTTATCCCCTCCTCCCTTCCCTAATTACAGATACTTTATTTCAATTTTTCATTTTGTCATATTTTTTATTTTCCCTTATTTCCTTTCCCCCATCCTTCCCAATAAAAAACTTAGAGGCTAATGTATTAAAAGATTGGTCCCCGAAGCTCAGTAGCTTATGACCACAGACTATATTTCTATTAACGGTATTTTAATTTTTGACACTTATCTAGTTATGTGTAACATAATCTTCTTTTAATCTATACAGCTATATATTTATGCTGTGTGTGCTTTTCTGTATATTATTGTTGTACTTCAAAAATTTTAAATTAGAAAATGAAAATGGATGAAGTGACTGAGAATAGAAGTTAGACGGTTAAAAAAAAAAGTCCTAGAGCTAAGCTTGAAAGCTTCTAATTAATGTATGAAGACTGGCAGAAAATAAAGTGCTGACAAAGCTAAGGAGAAGCAATTACAAGAATACTTGGAAATCCAAAAGAGAAGCACATCGTGAGAGTCAAGAGAAAGGGAGTAGCGCTTTCGTGAAGGAGGCGTTGGTCCTCTTCCAGAGTCAGGAAGAAGCTGTGCAAGAGGACAACTTTCCTTTTGAGCTCTATAAGAGGGCATAGAAATATCTCACTTTACACTTTCCTTTTATAACTTACATTTTAAAAACATACAGAGAAAGAAAAGGACTTCTATGATCTATAAACAGGTGAGCCTGCAAATAGATCCCAGATCTTGGACCTTTTAGAACAACCCTCTATTCACTGGAGTAAGTGTAATCGTGGGCCTCAAGTTCTGTGACTTCCTACTCCACATCATAACCATAAGAGTTGGGTGGAGTTGTTGCAGTTCATGAATTTGGACATGTTTTATGTCATTTCTCTGGTACTGGCTTCAGAGTACCATGATTAGTAGGAATAGTTTAGTAGGATGTGGTGGCAGGTACTAGTAGTACCAGCTACACAGGAGGCTGAGGCAGGAAGATCATTTGAGTCCAGGAGTTCAAAGCCAGTCTGAGAAAGAGAATAAGATTGTGTTTTAAAAAACTCAGTCATAATTGAACACAGTATAAATGTTTAGCCTCTTCTTCCTATTGTTTGCAACTTATGTAGTCTCTTAATTCTTCCTTTCAGTATGGATTGTGCTGGATATTTAGAAAAATTGACATTCACTTGCTATGGACAAGGCCTCATACACACTAAATATAGAAAGATCTAATAAAAGTGACTTTTCTTCCCTTTCCTTTCACTTCATTATTCTGTGTGTCACCATCTGCCTATTTGGAAGTCTTCCAACTTCTATCTTCCCTTTTGAATTACTTCTTACTGTGTTCTCTTCATGCAACTGTCATCATTCCTTGTAATCTAAAGATGAACAATATCAAAACAGCAACAAATATAATTTGCTTGCCAACACTCTTCCCTTGATATACCCATTTTCTGCTGCTTCTAATATTATAGTACCTCAGTAAAATGAAGTATTAAAAGCATGGTCTCTAAATTGCCAAAGGAACATTCCAAAAAATTAAAGCCCATTATTTCCCAGGGTAGCCAAACTATACATTATTATTATTTATTACCACATAATATAAAGCTCAAGAAAGCTGGTTATATAGAGTTTTGTGGATTGGGAAAAACTGGACATATGAAAATTTAACTGATACAGCAGTTAGTTCTGCTGAAACAATCTTGGATCATTTGTTAAAGAAGTGACATTTGATAGCACGGGAAGAAATAGAGGAGCTACAAAAACTGAAGAATAGTACCAGCTCCCCAGTATAGGGCCATAAGTGTAAGTCAAATGCAAAAGATCAGATTAAATTCCATAGAAGCCATTTAGGAAAACAGGATAGTATGTGGTACATTCCAGCAAGATTCTCATAAATACAGTGTTTATTTGCTGCATAGTTTTAGTACTTAAAAGTTTTATTAACTCCTCAGTACTCAGCTGAGCTAGAATGATGAGGCATTCCTGTACCACAGAAAATAAAAATAGCCATTATATTTTCAACGGTTTCATCAGCAGTATTTTTTCCTGATTATTTTTGTCTTGTTTTTCAAATGAGATATTGAATAGCTACCTCTGTCTCTCACCCACACAAAATCTAATATAACTGTTTTCTCTTGCTTGTATCTATAAATCCATGTACAGTCACATCTTGCATGAAACATGCAGTACAAAAATAAAAGTAAATTATTGAGCTCCTATCCACATCTGATTAGATGACAAAACTAATGAGGATCACAATTTAAAATAGTTCCTTTGAAAATTTATGCAATCCATTTTGTACTTACAGAGCATTAGAGCTTATTTTAATGTAACATATTTTAAATGTTGAGCAGTAAATAAAAATTATGATCTCACCACTTTAAAACATACAATTTAACTTTGATATAGCATTTATCTTTGTCTGTGTACATGTTTTTCATAATTTTAGTAATGGTTAGTTCAAAATATATCTTTTTAATCTAATATAATATATGCCAATAAACATTGCTTCCATATTTTACTGTTATTTTATTGTGGAAAAATGCACATAATATAGATTTACTATCTAATCATTTTAAAGGTATAATTATAAGATTTTTAACTCATCCAATAGATAAAATATTATTTACTATTATGCAATTGTTAGATATTTAGGACTTTTCTATATTTTCAAAGTCTTTATAACAGAATAGTGAGCAAATTTGTTTACAATAACTCTCAAGGTGTTTTAATATCTTTATAATTTCCTACAAATAAACCACTAGTTTCCATTTACCATGCCAAGAATAGTGTGTTAGCTTACCAGTTTGACAGGAACTTTCAAAGACCTGTCTGATGACTCATTTTAAAAGTAGAAATAGTTCTATGTTTATGAGATTTGCTAGATGATACATTATATTTCTCCAATGTACAATCAATGCCATTGACATACAGAGCAAATTACCTCTCTATAACCTTTTATAAGAGTCAAGTATCATCACTATGCTTAATGATTTCTATTTGCAACCACTTGCTAAAAGAAATATTATGGTCTTACTTAAATAGAAGCACAATTGGAGGTCTGGGGATGTTGGTACCAATTAAAATGACTATTTTGAATGTGACTGAAAGTTTCCAAACTTGTTTTATCATCAGACATACACAAGCATAGATTGAATAATTTTTAAATTCTTTGTAAGAATGGGACTATATGTCATCCAAGGAAAGTAAAAAAATGTGTTAATAAATTTTACAGATATTTAGCAAAAATAATCAAGAGTTTGATGTCACTTATCACATGTTTAAATTTAAAAATCAAATTCTAAATTTTATATGTGTGTGTGTGTGTGCTCTCTATAAATAAACTTCTAATATTGTATTGCACAAGAATAATTCACATTAAATAAATTCTGGCAGAAGAAAAATAAAATGAAATAAATATATAGCTGCTCATTACAACAAAGTTTTGGTAATGTTTTCTGAGGATAGGCAAGATAGAGAAGGGATTGCCAGAGGGATATGAGTCAACAGAATATTCTAAAAGCCAGTAGATCATAAAGACTTCCTAGCCACAGATTCTACCATTGCTTATGATGCTGAGACATAAATGTAATCCACATCAGCTCATCATGGCTCATGCCTAACTTGCTCATTTCATTTTCTCTTGATGACCTCTGACCATTCCAATGGAGGCCTTCATAGGTGGGAAAAGGTGGCACATCCTACAGGAAGTATCAAAAGTGCCTTGCAGGTGCTCCAGCAAATTCTTCCTGGTGGCCTAAATTACATTAAAAGGAGATAGAATCCCTAATTTCATTACTGATGAGTATAAAAAGAAAATCCATCATCTTGAAATAATGAACTTTATGGTATAAGTTGACATCAACATTAGCTACTTAACAGAATTATTGGGGAGGCTCTACAATATTCTGATGCCAACATCCAGAATAACTATGTCAAATGTCTGGGGACTTACTCCAGTGAATAGCAATTTTCAAAGTTCTCAAAACCCTAATGTCCAAAAAAGGTTTACCACCATGGATATACATAATTTTGCTTCCAATCAATCACACACACTTTTCCAACACATTGCCATTACACAAATATGTTCCTATTATCTCATTTAACTTTTATTAGCAAAACAATGAATTAGACTTCAGAGATTAGAGTTCAGAGTTTTATTAGCCAAAAAATTAGAGTTCAGAGTTTTTATAAGTTAAAAACTTTGAAATTTAACAAGTTGAGAAGCTTTTCATATTAGTCTCAGCGCTTACAGGTTGAATTCCATCCTATTCCTAAAAGGTCAATAATTTGCGGGGGGGGGGAGATTTTAAGTTCAATGAGACTGGGAATGTAGCTTATTGGTACAGCAAATTCCTAGCATGCACAAGGATCTGGCTTTTATGATTAATAAAAAATAAAAAACAAAACAAACTATAAAGTGGGACTGAAATACAAAATAAATGTTTAAATTTTAAATTTTTTTAAAAAATGTGTTACAATGAGAGACAAATTTCCATTAATCCCCTCCTGAAAATACTCCCCTTTTGGAACATACTTATCCCATCATTCTCACCATCTTCAAAAGTGGATGTTTTCTTACGTAACTATCTAAGATGTGTTGTCAATGCTGCCTCAATGACTTGAATCCATTCAAAATGTTTACCTTTCATGCTAATTTTGACTTTGGAGAAGAGCTACAAGGCACACAACGATCTAGTGAGTAAAGTGGATGAGGACCCACTGTTTTTATTTCACATAAATTGCCATAAACATTTGATCAAGGAATAGTAATCAAAACATACAGAGAAGGTTTAAATTTTTAAAAAATTATTACAGCGAAAGACACATTGCCATTAATCTACTCCGAAATACTCAAACTAATCTCCCTCAGTTTGAGAAGACCTATTCCATTACTTCTGGCAGCATGTGTTCAACTAATATTTTTTTTTCATTGAGTTTATTGGTACATTTTAGGTATACAGTACAGTTACATTCATTATTGGGATCTTGTACCTTTACATAACAGGTCTTGGTTCTCATTTTTTGCCCTTGTCCCTGCCCTCCCTTCACCCCCTCCTCCCTTCCCTATTTATGAATACTTTATTTCTAAGATGACTTACATAACCATGTGTCTATCAAAGGCCTAGAATTATATGTGGCAACTTTAAAATTAGTAATTTTTATAAATTTGGTCTGTACATAGTCCTGATTCAAAGTAGTGACATTGTTTGAACTAATATAATTAGCAGCAAAAAAATCTCAGAAAAATTCAAAATATTTGCATACATGAAAACTACTCAGCCATTAAAAAGCATCCATTTTATGGAAATAAAGAATTTGTAAATAGGGAAGGGAAGAGGGGGTGAAGGGAGGGCAGGGACAAGTGGAAAAATGAGAACCAAGACCTGTCATGTAAAGGTACAAGATCCCAAAGATGAATGAACTGTACTGTGTACCTAAAATGTACCAATAAACTCAATGAGAGAAAAAATATGTGCCAATAAAAAGAAAATAAAGATGAATGTAATTATGTATGACAAAAATATACTAATAAAATTTTTAAAGAAAAATGCTAAGCTCCAGATACATATTCTTCAACAATCCCTTTTGCTTTCCCATTTCTTTTATATGCAAGATGTTTCAAAAATTTCTTCACAATTATCCTGTTTTTCTCCACATCTAGGACCCACACAAATATTCTTTGCTACTCTCCTGAAATTACTTCACTGTATGACAGAACTTGACCTCACATCTCTTTTATTAGTTAAAAGCTTCTTCCTGAATAAATTGAGAGAATAAGCAAAATTTGATTCACTATCATAGAATTCTAGAAAGGGAGAAACTGGAAAAATATCTATGTTAATTCTTGTTGCGTCAAAGTAGGGGGACCTAAATTAGAGCAGATTGTTTTATATTTCTGGTCCTTAGTAACCAACCATCTTTATCATTTTGACATAAAAATCTCAGTAATGGTAGTTTGAGAACAATTACATATTTGCTAATAGCTCATATGCTGTGTCCTCCTGATCTATAGACCACCTGAGGAACCCAAGAATTGTTGTCAGGTTAGTACCTCCTTTTGACACTTACTAGTGGCAACCATAACTATACTAAGCTCCAAAGGATGACATTAGTAGGACAAATAGCAATAAAACCTTATAAAATTGTTAAGGACTAAATGAGAAGAGAAATATACTGGTACCTTAGAAAAGTATCAACATGGAGATGAATGAAATGCTACAAAGATTAGTCTTGAAAATGGAAAAATTAAACACACTAACAGGAGTTGAGCTAAATTTGATATGATGTCAAAGGCAATCGGGTTGGATATCCAATTGGCCTTCCAGACCCATTCCTTACCCTTTCCTACCAAGCTCTGTCATCTGCAGAGCTGGTCTGCCATATGTTCTCAAGCTCCCTTGCACTTTAGCTTTCCTTTGGGTTATGCCAAAGAGAAGGAGATACAGGCAATATTTGGATAGAGAGAGAGTGCAGCTGGCTAAGGTTTTTATTTCCCCAGCTTTGTGAGGTCACCTCTAAGGCAGCCCTTAGGCCCACTGGTGTCTCTTCCCGGAAGGTTACTCTCTTTTTTTTTTTCAGGATCTGGATGGCTAGGAGACCACTCTTGCTAAGGCAGCCCTTAGGCCCACTGGTGTCTCTTCCCGGAAGGTTACTCTCTTTTTTTTTTTCAGGATCTGGATGGCTAGGAGATCCCACTCTTGCTAGCTCTTTCATACTGCAATGTCCCTTGCTGCTTTCCCTGTAGATACTACCTATTATTTTAAAACTGGTCCCTTTATCAAGTTCCTCTCAGTTGCCAACTTTAAATACACTATTTCCTGATAGAATCCTAATTCATCGTTCTATTTTTTGCTTTTCAAAATTAATTTTATTTTTGAATTGACATCCAATATATGCAGATGCTAATTCAACATATATAACAGAAAAGAAAAAAATAGATTACTATGCTCTGCAATACCATTGCAAACAATTTCTCAACAGAATTTTCCTTGTTCTTATCATGTATCATCTTTCTATAATTTTCTCCCATCAATATTTTTATAGTATGACCACATTCTCATTTATCCAAGTTAAAGGAAAAAAAATCTATCACATAAAATCAAATTATTTTCTTAAAATTATATTATTTGGCTTTGGCTTGTATTATATCCATGTACCTGTTGGAGAATACATTTATCTTCAAGGATGTTTTATGTTCATGTTTTGAAGTCAGCTTGTTCTTGAAAGTTGAGATTTAGAATATCAGCCTAGAAGATCACTGAACTGTAGAAAAAAATCTATCGTGACATGAAAATGAGACCACAATCCTTATTACATCCCTCTAACATACACATCATATTCCTTATAAATGTAAGCTATATTAGTATTATAAATAAATAGAATGATTTCAAGAAATGAGGAGACCTCCTAACTATCCCATACCATCTCGCTGTTCTGCATGCTAAAATGCCTGAATGGTTTCCATTAGTTCCTCGGGTTTGGTGAGGAGGAACCCTCTGCCTTCCTCTATCTTCAATCTTCTTTGCAGATATATTTACTAGTGCAGAAGAAAACACAATCACTAATAAATTTATTGAATTTTCTATAGAATCTTTTCTTGTTAGCAAGAGTAAAAAACTAGGGACATTTAGAGGAGAACAGAGGTTTGTAAATGTGAGAAGCTGGCTTAGAGAAGGAAAGCAAGTGTGGAGAAGTTTTCAACTTCACAATTTACATACAGTGCTTTGCAATTCACATTTCTGTAGGTGGGAAGCACAACTTTTTCAAGAAAGCCTTAAAAAAGAAGACAACACCTAAGGAAAAAATGAATATGGAGGGAGAAAAAGAAAAGGATGTACCTCTTTTGAAGCCTTCAATTAAATTCATCTCAATAACCTGTAAGTCTGTCATGCTAGGCTAAATTGTGGAATACATCTTTCTCCCTGCTTGCAATAGAACACGTTGTTAATTAATCTCTCTTTTGAGATTGAATTCACAATGACCTAGACCAGTGGTAGTGAACCTATGGTACCTGTGCCATGTCAGGCTGTTCGTTATCTTTGAATGATCTAAAATGTTCATCACCACTGATATAGGCAATCACCATTCGCCTAAGCTTTCACCTGTGTGTGGGTAACTCTAAGACCTAAGCCAGTCTTTAAGCATGAATATTTAATAACGGAATTAGATGTTATCTAAGATGTCCTCCGTCCTGTCTCAGAGGTGATCAGATAGTATGCAGATTTGTAGGTCTGTTTTGATCTTGGTGTCAGTGATTATATGGCTCCTCTGGAAAGCTCCACCTCTGTTTCTACACTATGCACACTGTTATTTTGAGGGCTTCGAGTCACAGACTACCTAAGCATCAAGGCAGTAAAACAGTAATTGACAATATAAGAAGAAATGTAGAAATATGCCCAAAGTAACCACAAAACAGTGGAAGCAGCAATAACGAAACCTCAGCCCTGAAAGAAGAAGCACACTTTCATTCTCTGAGATAACCTGCTTCTTAGTCTGTATTCCAACTTTTTCCTAAATTGTGTGCTCAGAACCAGTGTGGTTCAGCTGCACACAGGCTTCCCAGAGTGCTCCTTAATGCCTAGGTGTATGTTCTGTTCTTGCATAATAATTGTTTTTCTCTGTTGAATAGGGTGAATAAGTGTGAAGGATTTTTCTAACTTAAAACCTCTTTTCAGTTGACACATTGTGACACTGTCATTCAGAGAAACCTGATTTGCTGTCTTCAAAAAAAATTTTCCTCTATTCCAAACTCAAAACATGATTACTGTTGTTAGACTCAGCAACTGCAGTACAATGATTGAATTCTTTCATGGTGCCCAGAATGACCCTCCATTTTTTACTTTCTTTCCTAATTTAGTATCAGTTGCAAGACTAACATTTTATTTTCAAACTTTCAATCAGCTCATCCTTATAGATTATAATAAAGTTAGTATCTAAATGCTCACATTTATCATTTCAAAAGCAAATACAATAGGCTACATTTCTAAATTTTTACTACCTATACCTAAGTCCACATTGTCAATTCCTTAAAGCAATTTTTCCCCTTACTACTGTGTGCTAAATATACAGTCAAAATTCTTTAAAATAGTATAGTTTCATGCTTCCTCCAGCTTCCTCATTATATATTTTCAAGTTTGAATATTTTAAGTTATCTTCACTGTTTCACTGTTCCAAGTAAAAAAATAAAGATCTCCTTTGGATTGATATTTAAAAGTTTATTAGTCTCTCTTTGATATATGAGCTGAATGCTCATTAACACTGAGA
The DNA here is from genome assembly GCF_012274545.1 of Fukomys damarensis. Classification (NCBI taxonomy): domain Eukaryota; kingdom Metazoa; phylum Chordata; class Mammalia; order Rodentia; family Bathyergidae; genus Fukomys; species Fukomys damarensis. The sequence continues at coordinate 34,222,829 of NW_022900941.1, read as the reverse complement.
TGAACCAGTGAGAAAAGGGAGAGAAAAACTGCCTTCAAAGATCCTGAAATAAATAATGTAACACTGTCTATTCTTTCCCTCTCACTAAAATGATATTAGCCAATTCCACATTCCTTCAAAGTAAGCTTTTAAAGGTTTAATACTGTCTACATTCACTTTTCACGAGGGTGCTAATACCTTCCTGAGGCCTGACTGCTTTGTCATGAATTCTTTTACCTCAAAGTAGATTTAATACATCCTCTTCTTTCACATTTTCTGTATTCCTCCTTTAAGATTAAATTTAAAAGACCTTGAAAGCCAAGTTTTTGAAATTAAATATAAAGGATATAAACTTTTCAGAAAATCATGATTGCTTGATTCTTCTATAATTTGGGGTAAATATATATGTACAACGCGTATGTAAATCAATGTTTTGGGTTAACTAAAATATTTTCAGAATCCCTTCTTGCTCTATACTTTTACCAGATTCATTTCTGTGCACATTTATTTCTTTTTTCTATTAGAATGTTTTAGCTGAAGTCAAAGTTACTCGGCTAAGAGCTACTAGGGGCAATTTGATTTTTAAAACATTACACCTGTTCCCACTGTATCAGCCAAGAATCTAATGAATCTAATGCCATATGAATCTAATGGCAGTTTTACACAACTTTTAACAGATACCCTATCATATATGAACTACATATTGCAAACAGTTCAAGAAATCGGTTGTTTTTTCTATCATAAACTTCTAATGACTAAAGTACATTAAAAAGTGGAATTTAGAGATATGAGAAATACTTGGATTCCCTAAAATATTAAATGATCCTAAGGGATGAGGAAATTGATTATCTTGCAAGATGGTTACCAATTTTCTCCCAGAAATCTTTCCATGGGGTCTTCATTAATAGGCAGCCTTTAATCCACAGTAACAGGGTGATAACTGTGGCATAAGAGGTACAGGCACTTATGTTGGTATTAACTTCTACTGCTCCCTGGGGTCCCCTTTCCAGAATTTTCCACTTGCTCAAATTCTCCTTCCTCTTGTTTCAGTTGTTAGTGCTGATCAACGTCATCTCAGAGTTCAGTTTTGTGCAGCAGACCGAATGCAGAGATAACAAGACAGCTAGGGTTTTCCTATCTGATGGGCCTCACTCCTTCAGGAGTCTGGTTAGTGCGGCAGCATTTTCCATAACTTGTCAACTACACAGAGTCAAGACAGTGTGATCCTATAACGTGGGCCATGACCTCCTCCTGTAACAGAAGAAAATGAAGATTCAACGGACTCAATTCAGCAAAAACTAAAAGTTAAGTGTATGAAGTTCCAGCTTTTTCACTTTCCATTTGAGGAGGCATGTTATTATCCCTTAATGCTGAGGTTTGTACCAGTTCTCATTATTTGATGTGCCCATCGCTTTCTAAAAATATTCCCATGCTGCAGATACTGATTCAGTAGACCTAGAATTTCTGCATTTTTAACAAATTCTCAAGTGATGTGATCCTGTTCCACAGATCAGCACTGAGAAGGAAGGAACTTCAGAAACTTAGAAGTTTTCAAATTTTCGTGTGCGAAAAATTATCCCCTGGGTTAAATCATTTAAAATGAAAAATCACAAGCTCCATACCCAGAGGATATGAAGTGGGAGCCAGGATTTTATTATCTTTTTAAAAATACTGCAGATAGTTAGGCTTCAGAGTGTTACCCCTCTCAGTCCCTAAGAAGACAAGTTCAAGGCGTTCTGGGTGCAGTTTTGAACAAGACACTAATCCAAATTGCTAATCTTGGCTTTACAACCTACCAAGTCTGTGATTTAAGATATATAATTTAGTATCTCTTAAGCACTGTTCACAAAGTTATAAAATAGGATTTATAATATCTGCTTCTTTGTTGTCCTAGCAGTACTGTGATGTACCAATTCGATCACTTATACTCAGGGACTGTACAAACCCATATTAACTAGCAACCCTCTACAATCATTTCCAGAGTCATTGATTCCAAGACTCTGTCATCACCTTCTTCCTGATATAGTACAAGACCCACTTTTCCACCCTTTGAAATATTCAAAAAGGATCATAGTAATGTGTTCCAAGGGAGTCCTGGAATAACACCAAGAAGCATAGCTACCAAGAACCCCCAACCCCAAGCATGGCTGAGGAGTTTGACAGACGCAGCCTTCACCTGTGTTTGCTTGAACTGGAGACAAACAAATCTGAACCTATAAAGCCTTCATTTCCTAAGATATCACTTCTTTCTCTGCACACCTGTAAGATCTTCCACATTCTTTTGTTACTGGAATCTAAAGCTTTGGTTTAGAGCCCTGTACATACAGTGATGCAAGTTTTCTCCTCTCTAACTAGTCAGAAAAAATATTGGTGATACTTTCTTGTTTGCATCAGATGTGTCTCGAAGGCTAAAGGTATGATGATGTTTCTGATAAATTGAAAACAATGCATGTCAATTGATACTCCTGTTCTTCTATTTCTCCCATATCATCAAACATCTATTCAATCCCTCAGTTCCATCAGCCAAAACAAGATAACCTCTCATCTTTCCATGCATCCCCTGCCACTCCTAGATCCCTCGCATTCAACATCTGTTGTTTATTCAAGACATATGAAATTCCCATGGGGGAAGATGATAATTCAAAGACACAAGAAGGCACAGCCCTTCGGAAAGTTATTTGAGTCTATGCAAAACCAAAAATGCTGCCTTTTTAAAATAAAAATGAGTAACTACAACTTTATTCCACTGTACCTGGATCCACATTCTTGCTAAGTATATGTATATACACATTCACATACACACAGCATTTTAAATCCTCTTGACTTCAAAATAATTTCATACACAAAGCTTGAACTTAATTCATCTGTCTCAGCAAGGCTCTGTGAAACTTTAAGAAAGAAAGGTGACTCCTGGGTCCTTGAGTATATTGTGAAGATCTTCTGGGAAGTTGTCACCTCCACACATTCACCATTCACCTGAATGCAGCCAAACTTCAAATATTTCCCCCACCAGAATGATTCCTGAAATTATGACATTACTAAGTATTTCCTTGGAGTTTAAAAAAAGATGATATTAATTCAATTAACCTCCAAATTAATAATTTACCTGCCCCATTGCAGCAGGGAAATCTGAACTACTTTTCTGTTGCTATTGTGATGAATTAGACAAATTTAGTGGCTTAAAATGACAAAAATTTACTATCTTCCAGCTCTGGAAGTCAGAAGTCTAAAATGGACTAATACTAAGGTGTTAGCAGGTGTTCTTCCTGGAAGGACTAGAAAAGAATGAGTTCCACTGATTTTGTCCCAATTGTAGATGCCAAAATTGGTTTGTAGCCCTTTCCCATATCCTGCAAGACAGTCATGTTGAATTTTCAAACCTTTGCTCACATTCACACCTTTTTCATTTTCATATATTCTCTGACTCTTCTGATTCCTTTTTCCAACCTTTAAGGACCCTTGTAATTAAACTGAGACAATTACATAATACAGAATAATCCCCTAATTTCTAAATCCTAAATTACAACTGCAAAATCCATTCTGTCATATAAGGTAATTCTTATATTAACAGCTTCTGGGGATTAGGAAGTAGAAGGGACCCATTATTTTACCTACCACTGTATCTGGAAAACCACCTTATAGAAAGTTTGGTTTTGATAGCAAAGCTAGTAGTTAAGAGTCATAACTTGAATAAAAATGGGTAACGGTACTGAACACTTGGAAAAGAAAGGGAGTTAGATGGCAAGCTTCATCAAGATAAGACAATTATGACTGTGTGTGGCGGCGCACTCTTGTAATTCCAGCACTTGGGAGGCTGAGGCAGGAGGATCGGTGTGAGTTTGAGACCAGCCTGGGCTACATAGTGAGTTCCAGGTCAGTCTCAAGCACATAGTTAGACCCTATCTCAAAAAGCAAGAAACAAGAACAAAAACAAAAATAAAACAATAATGAAGAGAAAGCTTTCCTAAAGAGAAAGTTTAGGCTTTGCTACAAAATAAAAATATGTATGTTTATGTAACCATAAACATGAATATGGCAATATATACAGGAACATATATAAATAGATACACACAAATATCTGCCAGGAATTATACTGGTTAGGTAGATGGATGCAGCTCAAGACCATAATGCTAAGTGAAATAATTCAATCACATGAGTTTAGATATTTCATTGTTCCTGTGAGAAACCAAAAGGTAAATAAGGAGCAAAATGGAAGGCATATGGGCTGTTTCCAATATTTAATTATTATAAATTTGGATGCTATAAATATTGGTATGCAAATATTGTTATAGCACTGTGGCATGTTGCTGTTATGGCTCATGTCTACATGTCCCCCCCGCCAAAGCCTCATTTGATCATAAGTGGGGCTATTCAGAGGTGGATGGATCTAGAGTGTGTGATGCTGGGATTGAGCGTGTGATGTTTGATGGGATCGAGGGTCTGTGATTACTAGATTAGTCCACTGTTTGGTTTGACATAATTCTGCATAGGTTTAAGGGTGTCCCAACTTGGGTGTGTGTGCTACACACTGTAAGGACAAGAAACCTGGATGTACTATAAGGGATAGAAAGAGGGCTGCTGTTGTCATCTGTATGCTGCTTGCTGCCTTTTTCCTGCCAGGAACTGTTTCTCCTCTGTGATGCCCCTCTGCCATACTACTCTGCCTTGGAGCCAGCCAACTATGAACTAAAATCTCTACAAACTGTGAGCTAAATAAACCTTTCCTCCTTTAACTTTGGGTGTCAGGTATTTTGTCTTAGCAATGAGGAAAAAAAGAACTAAGAAAGACACTTTTAACTCTTTTGGAAAGATACTTTGAAGTGGCACAGCTGGGTCAAGTGGGATCTCTGGTTTTAGTTTTTTGAGGAATCTTCATCCTGATTACCATAATGGTTGCACCAAATTACATTCCAACCAACAATGGAGAAGTTTCTTTTTCCTAAAAGCCTTGCTAGCATTTGTTATTGGTTGATTTGTTGATGATAGCTATTCCTTCTGGAGTAGGATGAAATCTCAATATTGTTGTAATTTGCATTTCTCTAATGACCAGAGTGATGTTAAACATTTTTTCATATATCTACTTACTGTTTGTAATTTTTAATTGGAGAAGGACCTATTCACTTTAGAAGCCCATTTTTTGGATTATGTCTTTAAATCAGGGCAGGTCTCATTTTTTTTAAAGTTCTTAATATATTCTAGATGTTGGCCTTTGGCCTGAGCAATAGCTGGTTATAATCTTCTCCCATTGTGGCCCAGCCACCATCGCTCCAGCTCCGGGAGATAGCCTGGGCCCCAATCCACTGCAGGAAGGAGAGCCACTCCTTCTCCTGCCCCAGCCACCATCGCTCCAGTGCCAGAAGGTAGCTGCGAGGGCCCCCCTGAAGCCCCATAACTCCCCTTACACCCCCCGCCTGCACGCACTCTCAGACCTCCTGACTGTGCCAGTCTTTGGACCCACTCTGCAGAGGCAGAGTTGGTCACCAAGGGTATTTTTCTGAGTTACCAACTTTGAACATCTTTAAAGAAAGGGCATGGGAAATCTTTAGTACAATGGTGTGGAGTTCAACCATTCAGAAGGTTGGGAAACTCAATCTGGGCCTTGCAGCCTGAGGTCAGTCAGCATCAAGGGGTGCAGCCATCAGCTAACAGAGACCAGGGGTCTTGCATCCTCGCTCTGTCTGAGCAATTAAATGGTAAATACACTATATTGAAATTTTGTTCACTGCAGACATGTCCTGGACTGCTTCTTGATTTCAATTTAATTCAAATGATTTAAGGGTGATAGACTAATGACAACCACAGGTGATCAGTTTCCAAGTTGTGCTTGATCTTAACGTGTTGCTGATTGTATCAGTTGGGATAAAGCATTGTGGTTGATTTGATGAGCTGTTTTCTCTGATGTTATGAAGATGGGAATGTCTGTGGGTTGTTAAAGACACAGAAGCTAGGGCGTAACTATATCAGGAAGATTTGGGTGATAACCCAGAGAATAAACCAAGGACAGTACAACAACAAAAATAAAAATGAGAATATACTTAAACAAGACACAAACACAGACTTCCAGTTCACCAATGGCAAACAGTAGGGCAAATGAGGATGAAAAGGCCGATAGTGAACCACCAGGTCACCCTGAACTCAAAGCACAGGAAGTAACAAAACAGATCAATCAGGCTCTAGAAAAATTCAAATCAGAAATAATTTCCCAGATAACCATAGAGATAGTGAGCAGAATGGAAGTCGTGATTAGAGACTCTAGAGCAGAAACTGACAAAAAAATAGATGAGCTCAGGACCATGATAGAAGCCATGAAGGCCCAGCATAAGAAAGAAATGGAAAAAATAAATGACCAACATAGGAAAGAAATGGAATCCATAAAACAGATTCAAACAGATATCCAGGGGATTAAACATTCCACTGAAAGTGTACACAACAGAATAAAAGATTGCAAAGATAGACTCTCAGATATAGAAGATAAGATGGCAGTCAGTGACCATGAAAAGAGAGGTCTCTTAAAAACAGTAAGGGATCATGAGAAATTGGTCCAACAACTCCTAGATGATGCAAAGAAGAATAATATAAGACTGATAGGAATACATGAAGTAGCAGGAGAAAATACAAATGACTTTAAAAAGTTGTTCAAAGAATTAATGACAGAAAACTTCCCAAAGAGAGGGGAAGAATTTGACATTCAGATAACTGAGGCATACAGGACCACAACTAGCTACAATAAAAAAAAAAAAAATCTACACCTAGACATATAATAATCAAGATCCCAGAAACCCAACAGAAAAACAAAATACTCTAAGCAGTAAGAGAAAAGAAACAAATCACATGCAAAGGAAAGCCCATCAAAATCACAGCAGATTTTTCAACACAAACCCTTGGGGCAAGGAGAGCCTGGAATGAGATATTTCAAGTACTAAAAGAGAACAATCTCCAACCTAGACTGACGTATCCTGCAAAACTCTCTTTCAAAATGGATGGGGAAATAAGACACTTCCACAACAAAGAACACCTGAGAAACTACATGAATGCCAAACCAGCACTACAAGCAATTCTAAACAGGATCCTTTAAAAAGACAATGAAGGCAACAACACCATGAGGCCCAATGGAGCAAATCAAATAGGCAAGGCAAGAAACTAAAAGGAGAAGGTGAAAAAGTAAAAAGAATCAACAAAAGGCCAATAACATGTCAATAACATGTCAGTACATATTAGTTATAACCATCAAGGTCAATGGCCTCAACTTACCAATCAAAAGAAATAGACTGGCAAAATGGAATAAGAAGCAAAATCCAACAATATGTTGTATACAAGAAACACACCTAGTGCAAAAAGCAGCCCATAGACTGAAAGTGAGAGGGTAGAAAACAATTCTCCAAGTGACAGGAGCCCAGAAAAAAACAGGGGTAACAATCTTATTTGCAGACAAAGCAAATTTCAAACCAAAACTGATTCTAGTATTATTGATGTAGGACGGTACTGTATCATACCTCTGTGAATGTAAAATATCTAGTACCTGCTTTATGATACATAGTAGTGACCGTGCTTAATCAGAGCTATATTTAATGATATTACTCTGGAATGTGCTCTTTCTAGATGATGACTAAGATGCTAATAAAAAAATGGTGCCAGGTAGCACAACAGCAACAGAACTTTGCTGTTTTCTGGATATAATTCTTTTCTTTGTTTTTTTGTTTTGTTTTGTTTTCTTTTGTTTTGTTTTTTTAATGGAATGTGCTGAATGTCTATAATTTTATTCAGATGACTGCAGAATCTGGAAAAGCTGTTGCTGCTATCGATGCACAACATACTGCTATTATTAGTCTTTTTGTATAGATATAAATATATATACATATATTTAAGAATTGAATTTTGCGAAACTTTAACAGTGCTGTCAACTTTGGAGAAAAGTTATCCCAGTTTATTGTGTTGAGTTGGCATTGTACATAAATGGACAGCCATATTGGTCTAGAAATGTTAATTTTTTTATTTTTATTTTTTATTTTTTATTCCATGTGTACAGGGGTAATGCATTGCACTAAATATGTAAGGTCATATCTACGTGGGTTTGATTACAGAAACTAATAAAGTCTTCTCTAAATAATGAAAAAAAGAATAAGATAAGACTACAAGAGCAAGAAGCAATTTAAATATGTTCAGAGACCATTTTCATCTCCAGAATTAAGGACTATTTTAATGTTACATCATTGCCTTTTCTCCTTTACTTTCCTTTTTAGTTTTATTTTAGGATTCCCTATTTTTAATGTTCATACAGAGATTTCTTTAACTGAAATACCGAATAGTTTCTCTGGTGTGAAAAACTATAATAGTACACAGGATCCTAATGAGATAATTAATAATGTGAAATAGGAAGTAAAGGGCTAAAGGTGTAGGGAAAGTGGGAAGGGTGGGAAAAGGTAATAAGGGAGAGGAAAAAAATACGAGAAACTGAAAAAATGGAAATAAAGTGTTTGTAAATGGGAAGAGGAGGAGGGGGTGAAGGGAGGGCAGGGACAAGTGGAAAAAATGAGAATCAAGACCTATTATTTAAAGGTACAGGATCCCAATGATGAATGTAACTGTATTGTTTACCTAGATTGTACCAATAAACTCAATAAAAGGAAAAAAAATGTTTCCCATTCTGTGGGTTGTCTTCATTCTGTTGGTGGTTGGATTTGCTGTACCAAAAAACTCTTTCAGGGCCAGGGATTAAGTTCAGTGGTTCCAATGCCAGCCCTGCAAGCACAAGGGCCAGAAATGAATCCCCATAAAAAAAAAAAAAAAAAAAAAAAAAGCTTTTTATTTTTATGTGATCCTAGTTGTTGACTCTTTGCAGTGTTTCCTATATGATTGGGCTTTGTTCGTAAAGTCTTTGCCTACACCTGTGTTTTCAAGTTTTATCTAATTCTATCTTCCAGCAGATGAAATTTTTGTTTTAATATTTAGATCTTTGATCCATTTCCCAGTACCGTTTATTAAAGTGGCTATCTTCCAATGACAGTGTTTGGCCCCTTTGTCAAGAATAAGGCAGCTGAATAAGACTGAAATTGTTTCTGCATCTTGTATTCTGTTGCACTGATCCATAGGTCTGTGTTTTTGCCAGTACCATTCTTAGCACACAATAGTTCTTAGTAAATGTTTAATAATTGCACTACTTTTCAAATAAAGATGAAAATAAGATAGTGTGTGCTCTTTTCACAGATGAGAATGTGGAAGGTGTTTCTGCCTTTGTCAACACTCCCTTGTCAACTCCTCCTCCCAGGAAAGAACCTTAATGACCAGAACCCAATAGTAATTGGTACATATCCTTTGGCCTAAAGTGATGTGCTTGAGAAAATTAATCATTCTGGCAGGATAAAACTTACTACTGCAGAAATAACATGGGAAACGTGAAGAAAAGATATGGCAAGGACCAGGAGCATTCATAGAAGTTTTGATACTGCTCAGGCGTTATGGATAGTAAGCTTCCCTTTTTCAAAGTGGTTTTTTAAATTTTTATTAATTTTATTGGTACATTTAATGTACACAATATAATGACATTCATTGTTGGAAATTTACACAATCAGTCTTGGTTCTTAGTTTTTCCCCATTCTCCTGTCCTCCCTTCAACCCCTCCCTCCCACCCAAACTACAAAGACTTTGTTTCCATTATTTCTCATTTTATCATATTGATTCCTTTCCCATCTTTCCTTTCCACTACCCCTCCCATTTGCCCTTCCTCTTTTTCCCTTTTCTTCATATTTCACAATGTCTATTAAATCTTTTAGTCCTTATTTACCCTTTTAGTTTCTCACACTAGAGAAACTACTCAGGATTTGCATGTGGGTCCTATTTATGTCATTTAAGAGTACCACCTCAATATGCATCCATTTAGCTATAAATATCTCTAATTTATCATTTTTATGGCTGAGTAGCATTCCATTTTACTTAATAAAAACACACACATTTTCTTTACCCAGACTCCAGTAGATGGGCAATTGGGCTGCTTCCAAGTTTTAGCTATTACAAATTGTGCTGCTATGAACATGGGTGCCCATACATCACTATAGCATGATTCTTTTAATTCTTTAGGGAACATACCCAGCAGGGGGATACAACTATCAAATGGGACCTCCAATCCTAGTTTTTTGAGGTATCTCCATACTGTTTACCATGGAGCAGACTACATTCCCACCAGCAGTGGAGCAGGGTTCCTCTATCCATACAGCCCAGCCAGCATTTGTTATTGGTTGATTTCTTGATAGCAGCCATTCTTTCTGGGATGAGGTAGAACCTCAGTGTTGTTTTCATTTGCATTTTTCAAATGACCAGTGATGTTGAGCATTTTTTCATATGTTCATTTGCTATTTCTATTTCTTTGAGAAATCTCTGTACATTTCAGATGCCCATATTAGGATTGGGTCTTTAAATTTGGGAAGTGTGATTTTTTAAATTTCTTTATATATTGTTAATAATTGATAGATTCCTTTGTCTGAGGAAGAGCTGATAAAAAATTTTTCTCACATTGTAGGTGGTTTCTTCACATTGTTGTCATTTTTCTTGCTGTGCAGAAGCTTTTTAATAAGAAAACATCCCACTTGTTGATTGTGTGTTCTAGCTCATGGGCAATTCATGTTTTCTTCATAAATCTTTCCCTACACCAATGACTTCATGATTTCTACCTAACCTTTTTTTTCCAGATGGTGTAGTGTTTCTGCATTAGTATCTAGACCTTTAATCCATTTTTATTTTAGTTGGGTGCATGGTGAGAGATAAAGGTCTAGATTTAATCTTTGGAAAGTTGAAACTCAGTTTTTCCAGCACCATTTAATAAAGTGGCTATCTTTACTCCATGAGGGTGTTTGGCTCCTTTGTCTAAGATGAGGTAACTCAGTGTGTCTGGAGTTGTTTCTGCCAATTTTAATCTGTTCTATTGGTTCTCAGGTCTGCTTCTTTTCCAGTACCATGATGTTTTTATCACTGCAGCTTTGTAGTGTAGTTTAAAGTTGGGGATTGTGATACCTCTAACTTCTCCTTATTTCCTAAAATTGCTTTTGCTATTCCAGGTTGCTTCTTGTTCCAAATGAATTTTTGGATTGTTTTCTCAAAGTCTGTGAAGTATGCTGCTGGGATTTCAGTTGGAATTGCATTGAATCTATGTAGCAGTTTTGGAAGTAGGGCCACTTTCACTATGTTGATTCTTCCTATCCAGGAGCAAGTCATGTTTTTCCATTTTTTGATATCCTCATCAAACTCTTTTTTCAGAGTGCTGTAGTTTTCAAAGTAGAGGTCTTTGATTTATTTTGTTAGATTGACTGCTAGGTATTTCAATTATTTGGATGCTATTGTGAAAGGAATTGATGACCCTACTTCTCTCTCAGTGAGTCTGTTTCTGTGTGTATAAAAGCTATTGATGTTTGTGTTTTAGCCTTGTATCCAGCTACTTTTCTGAATTTGTTTACTAAATCTAAAAAGTATTTTGTGGAGTTCTTGGAGTATCATGTCTTCTGCAAATAATGACAATTTGAATTGTTCCTTTCCTATCTTTGTTCCTTTTATTTCTTTCTCTTGTCTAATTACTGTGGCTAATGTTTCCAGAACTATACAGACCAGAATTGATGATACTAGACATCCTTGTCGTCTTCCTGATTTTAGCATAAAGTTTTTAAGTTTTTCAACATTTACTATGATATTGTCTATTGGTTTTTCATAGATGAATTTTATCAGATTAAGGTAGATAACATCTATTCCAATTTCAGGGTTTTTTTCATTGAATTTATTGATACTTTTTAAGGATACAGTACAGTTACATTTATCATGGGGATCTTGTACCCTTACACGATGGATCTTGGTTCTCATTTTTTCCCTATACCCCTGCCCTCCATTCACCCTCTCCTCTATCCCCTATTTACAAAGACTTTTTTTCCATTTTTTCTTTGCTCATATTTTTTTTCATTTCCCTTATTTGCTTTACTCTACCCTTCTCACTTTCCCTACACCTTTAGCCCTTTTCTTCCTATTTCACATTTTCACTTACACAATTAGGATCTTATTTACATTTTTAGTTTTTCACACCAGAGAAACTATTCAGTATTTACACATATGTATCTTATTTATTTCACTTAAGAGTATGGCTTAATGTGCATCCAATTTCCTATGAATTACTCTAGTTTTTCATTTGTTATGGCTAGGTGGTACTCCATTTTATAAAAACCCACATCCTCTTTATCCAGTCTCCAATTCATGGGCAATTGGGCTTCTTCCAAGTTTTAGCTATTACAAACTGTGCCACTATAAACATGTACACATATATCACTGTGGTAGGGTTATTTTAATTATTTGGGGTAGATACCCAGCAGAGGGATAACTGGGTCAAATGGGACCTATAATCCTAGTACTTTGAGATATCTCCTGATGGATTTCCGCAGTGGTTGCACCAGTCTGCATTCCCACCAATAATGGAGAAGGTGTCCTTTCTCCACACAACCCCGCCAACTTCTGTTTTTGGTTGATTTCTTCATAGCAGCCATTCTTTGTGGGGTGAGGTGGAATCTCAGTGTTGTTTTCAACTGCATTTCTTGAATGACCAGTGATGAAGAACATTTTTCATATATTTATTTGCTGCTTTTACTTCTTTGCCTGAGGAATGTCTGTTCATTACAGATGCCCATTTTTGAATTGTGTCTTTACATGTGGGAGGTCTGATTTTTTTGAGTTTTTTTATATATTCTAGATACTAGTCCTTTGTCTGAGGAGCAGCTGGTAAAATTTATTCCCACATTGTAGGTTGTCTGTTAGCTCTGTTGGTGGCTTCTTTTGCAGCGCAGAAGCTTTTTAATGAGGTGAGATTCCTGTTGTTGATTCTTTGTGCTAATTCTCATGCTACTGAGGATATGTTCATAAAGTCTTTTCCTATGTCAATGTCTCAAGTTTAGTGTTTCTTTTTTAATATTTAGATCTTTAATCCACTGGATTTTAGTTTAGTGTGTGGTGAAAAATAAGGATCTAGCTTTAATATTTATCAGGTTGAAATCTAGTTTTTCTGACACTGTTTATTAAAGAGGCTATCTTTCCTCCAGTGAGGATGGTTGGCTCCTTTATAAAGCATGAGGTAGCTGAGTATGTCTGGTGTTGTTTCTGCATCTTCTAATCTATTCATTTGATCCTCTGGTCTGTTTCTTTGCCAGTACCATGTTGTTTTTAACACAGTGGCTTTGTAGTACAGTTTAAAGTTGGGGATTGTGATACCCCCTGCCATGTCTCTCTTGCCTGAATGGCTTTTGCTATTCTAGGTCTCTTCTAGTTCCAAATGAATTTTTGGATTATTTTCTCTGGTTCTGTGAAATATACTGTTGGAATTTCAATCGGAATTGCATTGAATCTGTATAGCAGTTTTGATAGTACAGCCATTTTCTCTATGTTGATTCTTCCCACCCAAGAGCAGGGAATATCTTTCCATTTGCTTATATTGATGTCTTTTATCAGAGTACTATAGTTTTCAGTGCAGAGGTCTTTTTGCTTCTTTCATTAGAATGATTCCTAGATACTTCATTTCTTTGAATGCTATTGTGAAAGGAACTGTTTCCCTAATTTCTCTCTCAGTGAATCTGTTATTTTTTGTACAAGAAAGCTATTGATTTGTGAGTGTTGACCTTATATCCAGCTACTCTTCTGAAAGTGTCAATTAAGTCATGAATCCTTTTGGCAGAGTTATTTGGGTCTACTATGTAGAATATCCTATCATCAACAAATAATGACAGTAAACTTCTTCCTTTCCTATCTTTATTCATTTAATTTCTTTCTCATGTCTATTTGTTCTGGCTAATGTTTCTAGAACCATGTTGATCAGGAGTGATGATAGTGGGCATCCTTCTCATGTTCCTGATTTTAACGTGAAGGTTTTCAGTTTTTGGCCACTTAATATGATGTTGGCTGTTGATTTTTCATAGACAGCCTTTATCAGGTTGGGATAAATAGTATCTTCCAATTTTCTGCAGGGCTTTTTATCATGAATGGGTGTTGAATTTTGTCAATACTTTTTCTGCATCTATTGAGATGATCATATGGTTTTTTTCCTTGACTCTGTTAATATAGTGTATTACATTTATTGATTTATATATGTTGAACCATCCTTGCATCCCTGGGATGAATCCCACTTGATCAGGGTGTATGATATTCTTGATAATCTTCTTCATTCTCTTTGCCAGTATTTTATTATGGATTTTTGCATCTATGTTCTTTAGTGAGATTGGCCTATAGTTCTCTTTTTCAGTTGGGTCTTTCTCTGCTTTGGAAATCAAGGTGATGCTTGCTTCCAGGAATGAAATTGGGAGTATTGCTTCCCTTTCAATTTCACTGAAGATTTTAAACTCTAGTGGGATAATTTCTCCCTAAATGTCTTGTAGCATTCAACAGTGAAGACATTAAGGCCTGAGCTTTTCTTAGTTGGTAAGTTTTTAGCTGCCTTTCAATTTCATTGACTGATATTGGATTGTTTAGAATTTTTAGGTCATCTTTGTTCAACTTTGGTAATTCATATGAATCTAGGCATCTGTCTACTTCTGTATTTTCCATCTTATTGGCATATAGGTTCTTCAAGTACGTATTGTTGATCCTCTGGCCTTCTGCTGGGTCCATTTTAATGTCATTCCTTTCATTCCTAATTGCATGGATTTGGGCCTTTTTCTTCCTTTTTTATAAGTTTGACTAAAGGTTTGTCAGTTTTGTTTATTCTTTTGAAGAACCAACTTGATTTCATTGATTTTTTTGTATCATTCTTTTAGCTTCCATTTATTAATTTTTGCTCTGTTCTTTATAATTTTCTCCTTTGTATGAGCTTTGGGTTTGTCCTGATCTTCTTTTTCTAGAAGCTTGAGTTTCCACATCAGGTTTTTTAATTGACCTTGCTCTGTTTTCCTAATATGTGCATTCAGTGCTATGAATTTCTCTCATAAGTCTGCTTTCATTTTGTCCCATAGATTCTGATATATTGTATTGTCATTGTCATTCAACTGTAGGAACTGTTTGCTTTCTTCTTTAATGTCCTCTGTGGCCCATTGGTTATTCAGGAGTGTGTTGTTCAATTTCAGTGTGTTTGTGAAATTCTTGAGGTTTCTTTTACTATTGATCTCCAATTTCATCACACTATGGTCTCGTAATATAAAGAAATCACTTCAATTCCTTTTCACTTATTTAGACATGTTCTATACATGAGCATGTGGTCTATTCTGAAGAAAGACCCATGTTTAGCTTAGAAGAATGTCTATTCTGATTTTGTGGGGTAGAACACCATGTAAACATCTGTTGAGTTCATTTATTTGTTCAAGAGTTGAATTGAGTTCTAGTATTTCATTGTTTATTTTCTGTCTAGTTGATCTGTCTATTTGTGACAGTGGGATATTGAGGTCCCCATTACTATTCTGTTAGTGCTTATTTGCTTTTTCGTGTCTGTTATTGTTTGTTTTATATAGTTGGGCACATTAGTATTTGGTATGAGTCTATTTATGAATGTCATATCTTCCTCTTGAATTGTTCCCTTTACAAGGATGTAGTGTCCTTCTTTGTCTTTCTTGATCAGTGTTGGTTTGAAATCCACGTGATGCAGAGGATAGCTATTATTGATTTTTTCTGTGCTCCTGTTACATGAAATATTGTTTTCCACCCTTTAACTTTCAGCCTATAAGTTCATTTTTTAATTAAGTGTGTTTCTTATATGCAACATATTGTTGGATCTTGCTTCTTGACCCATTCTGCCAGTCTATTTCTTTTGATTGGTGAATTGAGACCATTAACACTGTTAGTTATTACTGATATATGTTGACTTGTCCCTGTCATGACTTTCTTTTTGTTAGATTCTCCCCCTTGCATTTAATTTCTTGTCATGACTCATGGATTACTTCTGCTAGGCTTCCTGGATTTTTTTTCCTCATTGTCATTTCCTGGGTATTGTTTAAAATTTTTGGAGTGATGGCTTGGTATTCATGAAGTTCCTAAGGTGCTCTTTGTCATGAAAGTATCTTATTGCTCCATCACTTTTGTAAGATCATTTTGGGTTGGAGGCTGTTTTCCTTTAGGACTTGAAATACATCACTCCAAGCTCTTCTTGCCTTGAGAATTTGTGTTGAGAAGTCTACTGTGATTCTGATAGGTTTTCCTTTGTATGTGATTTGTTTATTTTCTCTGACTGCTTGTATAATTTTGTTCTTCTGTTGGGTTTCTGGAATCTTAGCTATTATATGCCTGTGTGTAGATTTTTTTGTTTTTTGTTTGTTTTTTTTTTATCATGGCTAGTTGGAGTCCTATATGCCTCACTTATATGTATGTCAAATTGTTTAGTTGGAGTCCTATATGCCACACTTACATATATGTCAAGTTGTTTTCCCCTACTGGGGAAATTTTCTTCCATTATTTCTGTGAACAAATTTTTTATGTCATTTGCACTCTCTCCTGTTTCTTTGTTGATTCTGATCAGTCTTACATTTTTCTTTGTATCATCTAGCAGCTGTTGCATTGATTTCTCATAGCCCCTTAGCGTTTTTAAGAAATTTTTCTTTTCCTGGTCACTAATTGCAACCCTATCTTCTATATCTGAAATTGGCTCATTCTGCTGTATAAACTTTCAATGGAGTTTTTCATCTCTTTTATGGATTTCATTTGTTTCCTATGTTGGGATTCCATCATGTTCCTCAGCTCCTGTTTTTGTTTTGATCTGTGTCTGCTCTAGATTTATTAATCATATCTCACACTGTGGGAATAATCTCTGCTGTCATCTGAGAAATTATTTGTGACTTCATTTTTTCCAGATTCCCTTTTGTTGCCAGTTTAGGGAGTCCACATGATTAAGTATCAGATTGTTCCATTTTGTTTCCCTTTGGGGTTGCCTTAGGTGATCTAGAAGTCTGGTTTTGGGATTTCCTTCTCTGTCTTCTCATTTCAACAGATGCAACCTGCTGTGTCTTTATTGAGACAACTTTTGCTCACCCAGGAGTCTTCAATTCTCACCAAGCCACCAAGAGGCCTTTTCTCTTCTGCTCATGAGTGCACCAATTCCTGTGTTCAAACCACCAATGCTATGGCGGGGGGGGGGCTCTTACTGAAGCTTGTGCATCTGTATAGCTCTTTCTTGGGCAGGCCTAGGCTGGGTTGGCTTGCCCAAACTTCTAGAGCTAGGATGGATCACTGGATGGGATCTGCCTGCAGCTGTGCTGGTCTGAACCCCACCACAGCTCCCTGGGATCTGTACACACTCACATATTTTAATGGGTGGGCCTCTACAGCTTTTCCTGGGCTGGCCTAGGCTGAGAGGGTTTGTCCCAGCCTTTGGGGATCTGCCTGCAGCCACACTGGTCTGGTCAGTGTGCTTTTTATTTGGGTTCATACATCCCCTTTTTGGGAAAGTGTCCCACTTTCAGTAAACTAGCTTGACACAGTATTACACACACATGAAGACCGATGGAGAATGACACACTCACTATTCAATTCAGTCAAGTGATAGATGTCTCTTCTATTTGTCTGCAGACAAATAGCATTTTTAATGGAGGTTTGAATGCTTTGATACTTTCTCCATTGGTCCTAAAAAATGGATTTTCTCCCTCTTGAAAATAAGTAGACTGGACAAAATATCTAAATATCTAATAACTTTTTCATGAACTTTTTTTTAAACACGGAAATAAACTAAACCATCTGCCAGAAACTCCAGATCAGGAAAAGGGTAGTGTATTGGCTTTTACCTAAACAAGCAGAAGCCATATTCTGCTCCTGGGTAACACCCATTCAGCATGGGTAAAAGGATGGAAGCCTGGAGAGGAGCTGTTCTGACATGGACTAGCATAAGGAATGGAGAAGACTGGTGTGTAAACATTTCTGAAAATGTTTTTGTTGTATTGTATGTCATTATTTAATTCCATATTCTGAGAAAAACAATAGGTAGCTCTAGTGAGAACGATATATTTAATGGCTTTTTTTTTTTTTTTTTTTTGGTATTGGGGATCAAACTCAGGTCCTTGTGCTTGTGAGGCAGATGGCAGAACTACTAAGCTAAATCCCTGGCCCAAGAAAGATATGTTTTGAGCACTCTCTATTGACAATACAGATATTTCCTTTTTCAATCTAAGACTTAAGATGCAGCATATTATATAAATATGGTAGTAATTAAAATTACCATCAGAGCTACTTTCTGAAATGATACAGTTTCTATATCATTATGTTATTAGACTATAACTGATATATCTTTTATCTTAATCTTTATATTTCTATCAGTACTTTATATTTCTATCATTATCATAGTAGAAGGAGGTGGTCACAGTCAGTATTAAAAACTTGAACCTCCATAATAAATTTCCAAGGTTTGATTTTACTTCTTTTTCAAGCAAACATGGATGGGGCTTTTTATATTTATTAAGATATTTCAATAACCTCTAATAAGCAATTTAAAAGATACTGGAAATGTAAAACAATATCTGCATTTAGATCTCCTAAATTTTATAGCAGTGAATGCTCAAAATGGCATTTTTGTACATAATTATATAATTGATCACAACATAAATTATACAATTAGTAATTATACATTAATCACAATATCATGTTATATTTTCATAGATAGATAACACTAAAATGCTGTTTTCCACTCACATATAAAGTGCTAGCTTAGAGATATGTCATCAGCTTTACTAAGGAAGCTAGAAAAAAAGGGTTTTTTGTGCAAGTCAGCAAGTAAAAAGTCTAGAGGACAGGTGAACATAATATGTAGAGACTTTTTAAATCATGCCTTGGATTTGGAAAAACGTTCTGCACAGAAGTGCAATGTAGACCAAGAGAAGATCTGTTTTGTGCATGGGACACTGCTATCATGCTTCCATGATCCTATAAAATGGGGGATTCTTACTCTGTGTCACCTGCTTTTGCAGTGCAGTACCACTGAAGCTCATTAATAACTTTGCAGAGAGTAAATAATTTTTTTAAGTTTACTAGTCATGAAGAAACATAGGAAATTTTTCCCAAACTTTAATTTTAGATCTGGGGGTTTAGATGAGTGCTACCGCCTACAAACACAAGGTCTCAAGTTCAGTTACTGGTAACAAAAAATAAAACAAAAAAAAACTTTAATTTTAAATAATGTTCTCTGTATGAAGCAGCCATGCCATAAGATCTTGATGGTATTTTAAATATCCCTGCTTAGATGAATTACAAGATTACTTTAGCATGTATCAAATTCTTAGCTAAAAAAATTACTGTAAAATTTTATCAATAAAAGTATAAATAAAACTAAAAGTTTTTAGCAAAACAATAAATTAAAATTTAAAATACATAGGATTATTATGTCTTATCTTTTTCCATTTAATAACTATCCTAACAGCATTTTCATTAGATAATAATATTATTTAGTTAATTAATTAATAATAAAAAATTAAGAATAGATATTTCTTTAAGAACAAATTAATATGATAAAAATTTTCAATGTGAAAATTGAGCTCCATAAAATAAGCAAACTGTTCTTGATCACACAACAAGAAAATGATGCAGATAGAATTTTAACCCATACACTCCTGATTCCATTCCCATGCTCCTAACCATATTAGGAGGCTATCTGGCCTCCTAATATTAAAAAGTTAAAGTAGCATTGTAGCATAATATTTCATTGCATTTGTTCAATGGAGATGCCTCACATAGCAGTTCATGGTGACAAGGTGTACCTTAGATAAGTTCCAATTGGCCTACAGTTTACCTCCTTCTCACCTTATTCATCTACCTGTTCCTGAACAGTTTATATTTGAGATATAAACTCTGAGATAATATGGTTTATATTTCAATTGATTTTAAATGTTTTTTCTTACATTTGCAACTTAGAATAAATCAAAAGATTAACTGGAAGCATAGATTATTTCACATGATAAAAAATGGAATAATGCATAAAAATAACAAGGAAAACTTTAGAAAGTAGTGAAAAGAATATCAATTGGATTTAGGTTCTTATTTAACTAGTTTGGGAGAAGTTACTGTAGTGTCTGTTTTCTCTTGCTATCACAAAATACCTGAAACTGGGTATTTATAATGAAAAGTGGTTATTTGGCTCACAGTTTTAGAGCCTGAAAGTTCAAAATTAGATGGCCCCATCTGTTCAGCTTCCAATGAAGGCTTCCTTGGCTGTGCCACAACATGGTGGATGGCATCATGATATAAGCACAGGTGAGAGGGAGAAATAATATGGTGAGACAGGATACTGCAGTCTGGGGAAGAGCCATCTTGCTCTTTTTCTACTTTTACAGTATCAGAAACTGAGTTCTACAAAAACTACATTAATCTCTTCCTGTAATTACTACCTTGAACTAGGCCCCACCTCTTAAAAGTGCCACCACAACTTTAACACCACTACACAGAAGGTCAAGCTCCCAGGACATAAACCTTTAGGAGGCAAACCACACCCAAACTATAGAAGTTGTTAAAACCATTTAAGCCTCAATTTCTGGATCTCTCAAATGGGGTCTTATTATGCTTCCCAATTGGTGCAGTAAGGATTAAATTATTCACATAAAGCTTCTAACATAATAACTGTCATTTTAAGAAGTTTCAATACATATTTTTCTGTCTTTAGTGATTGGGGATGAAGTTAATAATGTGTGAAGAAATTAGGTCAGTAGATAAGATAATAGAATGCTCCTCCTTCTCTCCAGGATATGATCCTACTCACCATTTTGAATACAAATTAGGAGCTTAATTAAAGGTGAAGGGTACAATCAATATAGTCCATCTAAATGAAAAGAGAATCGATGTCTAACTACAATTTTAATTATAAAAGTGAATGTAGACATAGAGTATAAAGGAATCCAAAGAAGAATAGGAATACTACTACAAGTCATCCAAATCAAAATTCCAACACCCCAGAAATAATAACTGCTGGTTAAATCTAATTTCTGTAATTTTAATATTCTTTTAAATAATTTTTATAATATGCAAATATATATCACCATTTTCTATGTAGCTATTTATATAAAATACTCTGATACAAAGATTAAACAAAGATATGCAAAATAAAGACCATACATGCAAAAATTCTTCACAAAATACTAGCAAATTGGATTTAATGGCACACTAAAAAATAATTTATCATAATCAAATAGGATTTACCCCAGGAATACAATGGTTCACACATATAAATCAATAAATGTAATACATTGCATCAAGATAAAGGACAAATAATATGTCTAAATAGATGCAGAAAGCACATTTAAAAAAATTCAATATCCCTTCCTAATAAAACTTCAAGTAAATTAGGAAATATCTTAATATGATAAATGCTATAAACAGAAATGCTTAAAAGAGTTTAAATTCTGGAACAAGGCAACAACATTCATTCTCACAATTCTCATTCAACACAGTAGTGCAAGACTTGGCCATAAATATTAGGCAAGAAAAAGAAAAGCCACATAAACAGGATGGGAGAAGGTCAAATTGGCTGTTTCCACATAATACAATTCTATAGACAGAAAAACTAAACTTTAAAAATAACTATTACAACTGACAAATTTAATAATGTTACAGAATTCAAAATTAGAATACAAAACTCAACATAAATCTGTATGTAACAATAACAAACAGTGAGAAAGAAATCATGAAAGCAGGTCCATTCACAGTGGCTGCAAAAGAATTATAATACCTAGAAATAAATTTAAGAGAGGAAATGAACATTTTTTACAATAAAAATTACAAAACACTGATGAAAAAATTTGAAGAAGGCACACACATCAAAAACTGGAAAGAGCTCCATTGTTCATAAACTGCAAGTGTTAATATTTTTAATCTTTCTAATACTGTTAAAGAAGGAAGGAAGAATAGAAGGAGAAAGGGTATTTACCTATTTTATATGTGCATGTGTCTGTGTTAAATTTATCTAATCATTGTTTCTGGACTGTGTAATAATGCAATTAAATTGGAATTTTAAAAAGAATGTTATTTTTCTTATAGCTCCAAAATTCAATCCATACATTATTACCATAGTTCAATGTTTCATTAGTAAGGGTGATGGTGTAGATGTTCCACAAAATATTAAATCCCAACATGTTCAGCACAAAGAACTTTCTATTTAAAAGTCAGATAAGTGGCTTTTGGCTGCCCAGGCTGCTATTCAATAATTATTCTTGCTTTTAATCATATTGACAAAATTTTAAGATTATGAATTCAAGAAAAAACATTTTTGTTTTTTTAAAAAGCATCAGTTATTACATATTTCGAAAGAGACTTAGAATTTGTGAGGATAAATTCCACTTGTTAGAGCAAAAATAGATAACATACAGCCCTAGAGTTAAGAAACAGACTCAGTTTTTGGTAGCATTTGAGTCTGCAACTTTCTAATCAACCACGTGCTGCTCTGTAGTCTCATGTATCTCTTTTGTGTTGAAGTCTCTCCTTCTTAGTTTCTTTTCTTGAGATTAGAATTATTGAGGAGTTTGGGGATTTTATATACCTGATAGAAATTTTTTGAAAAATTTCTAACATGTTCTATGCAGAGAAATTCCGTGGAGGGAGGATGTCCAGTCACAAGTATCAGTGCTGCTCAGTTGTTTCAGGGAACCCACCCTTCCTCTCTAGCACTAGGGAGGGTGGTGAAGAGGGTACAGGAGTAATGACAGCAGTTTTTTCATATCCTAAGCAAAAGGTTTTGCTGTGGCTCTACAGATTTGAGGGGAGATAACACCTAAGAATTTTTTTCAGAGTTAATCATTTTTCTTGTCATGACCAACTAGATTTATAACAGTAATGAGCATCTTCTCCTTTTTCTTTCCCTCTCTTTCCAACCCTGGAGTTGGAAGCGGAAGGCTAAATCAATGTCTTCTGCTTGGCTTTTCTGGAATACAGAACAGATCAGACTTATCTGCCAATCCTTTTGACAAAGATAGAGTTCAGGCTGAAGCCAGCCTTCCCCTTTCCGGATTTTTTTTTAATTGAGTTTATTGGTACATTTAGGGATACAGTACAGTTACATTCATTGCTGGGATCATGTACCTTTACATGGCAAGTCTTCATTCTCATTTTTTTCCCCTTACCTCTGCCCTCCCTTCACCCCCTCCTCCCCTCACCATCTACAAACACTTTATTTTCATCTTTTCATTCTCTCACATTTTTTTCTTTTCCCTTTTTGTTCTTCCCCTACGTATCACACCTTCCCTACACCTTTAGCTCCTTTCCTCCCATTTCTAAATGTCAGTAATCTTATTAGAATCTTATGCATTGTTGCAGAATATTCACACCAGGGAAACTATTTGGTATTTACACATGTGGGACTTATTTATTTCACTTAGGAGTATATCTTCAATATGTATCCATTTTCCTATGAATGAATCTA
>NW_022900941.1:34187423-34199018 GCF_012274545.1 Fukomys damarensis | reverse complement strand
GTCCTTTGTCTGAGGTACAGCTGGTAAAAATTTTTTCCCACATTGTAGATTGTCTCTTAGTTCTGCTAATGGTTTCTTTTGAAGTACAGAAGCTTTTTAGTAAGATGAGATCCCAGTTGTTGATTCTTTCTGCTAGTTCCCGTGCTACTGAGGATTTGTTCATAAAGTCTTTTCCTATACCAATGTCTTCCAGAGTTCTGCCTAACTTACCTTCCAGCAACCTGCCACAGATTAAAATTAGACCCTTATCTTTCACCATGCACTAAATTAAAACCCCTTTCTGGATTTTAAGCCTTGGGACAGCCTTTTTTAACCTTTCCACTGACCCCAGGCTTCATGGTTTCAGGTTTCTACACCTCACTGTCTGGCTTCTCAGTTTTTTCACCCCTCTTCCTGCAAGATGGGAAAGAACAAGAACAGATAGTTCTCAAAAATCAAATCAATTATTAAATAGAGAAAACAAAAGCAAAGGAAATATTAGTAAATAATATTAAAATTAACAACTTCTTTTAATAAAATGAAGAAATAATGTGAAATAGGAAGAAAGGGGCTAAAGGTGTAGGGAAAGTGGGAAGGGTAGGGGAAAGGTAATAAAGGAAAGAAAAAATAAGAGAAAATGAAACAATGGAAATAAAATATTTGTAAATGGGGAGGGGAGGAAGGGGTGAAGGGAGGGCAGGGACAAGGGGAAAAACAAGAACTAAAACCTGTCATGTAGAGGTACAAGATCCCAATAATGAATGTAACTGTACTGTATCCCTAAAATGTACCAATAAATTCAATGAGGAAAAAAATTAAACATAAAAAATGAAATAAAGAAATAAATGCACTAGAAACCACACAGCAAAGAGAAATATTTTTCCCATTAACAAAGGAACCAAAGATAGAATGTTTAATAACACATTTAAGTTAATAATAAAAAGACAAAGAACCCAATTATAACAATAGACTGAAAGAGGTGGTATTACTGCTCAATTAAATAAGTCATCAGAAACTAAAAATTAAATACCCAATGGGCTCATTTGAGAACTGAAATAGAAGAATGAACAAAAGAAAGAAACCACATAAGAAAATTTTTATATATGTAGGCATTTAATTTATGAACAGCTAGCATCTTAAACTAACTAGGAGAGATGATTCCATATACAGTTGAGGAAACAATATAGTTAAATCATGACTTCACATCATACGGAAAAATAAACTAGGTTGATAAATAGCCTATGTGTTAAAATTATTGAAAGAAAATATAAAATTTATTTCTTCTTCCAGGTATAAACATTCCCATATAAAAGAAAAGTACTGGAAAATTATAAAAGGATAATATTTTATAAGTTTAAATAAAACTATAAAGTTTTCTACATAAAGCAAAGCATAAAGACAAGTGACAGACTAATAAAAATGTTATAATCCATAATAGACAGAGGAATTTCACCCATAATAAATAAAAAACATTTATAATCTATAAGAAGAAAGTTCTCCTTTAAAAATAAGCAAATATAAGGAATAATAAATGAATAGGAAATTACATGCAAATGGTCTTTATAAATGTTAAGACAGTCTGAAATAGTTCAGAAATGCAAATTTAAGCATTATCAAATACAATTTGTTGTCAATCATTCTGGTAAAATTTTAAAAATGAATGGTACCTTATGTTAATACATATGTAAGAATCAGTTCACTTATAAACTGTGATGAAAATGTAATTGGAACATTTATAATTTCATTATATTGAGTTCAATTAATAGGATCAATCAAAAATGTTTACATTTTTCTAGACTTTTTCTGTATCCAGCTTCAACTCCTGAAATCTGCCCCACAAAAATTCTGGCACATAGATATAAAAGTTTGTTTTTTGCAGTGACAAAACATCTACAAGAACTGAATAATATCTTTTGATATAGCCTTATCATGGAACATTTTTCTCTCCATTAAAAATAATGATGTAGCAATATATACTGAAACATGAGAGAAAATAGTCAGTACATTTTGTGCTACTGTAACAGAATGTGTGAGTCCTGCTAATTGATAAATCAAGAACAAAAATTTATTCCTCACAGTTCTGGAAGCTAGGGAATCATAAATCAAGAAGGTATCACTAGGTGAGGTCCTTCCTCTTGCTGTGTCTTCTTATGATGGAAGGTAGGAGGGCAAGAAGGGGCCAATGCCTTCCATGAAGTCCTTTTTACAAGGGAGCTTATTCCCATTTTTAAAAAGACAGAAGGACTTACTTACAGATGAAGATTTGCAGTTTGTACAATGAAAGATGATAGAAATAAGTCAATACTAACATGCAAAGTCAGATCAACTACAGCACAACCAAAAAATGTAGACAGCATTTATGAGACAGTCTTCATGCATACTCTAGTTCTCCAAAACACATGGCCTAAAATGTAACGAGATATGGAAGTGAGTAAGAAATTGAGAGCGGATGAAATTAGAGGATGTAAAACTGTTTAATGGTATTTAAAATCCTAATTGCAGGGCTGGATATGTGACTCAGTGGTAAAATGTTTGCCTGTAATCAGTGAGGCCTTGGGCTTGAGCACCAGCACCAGAAGAAACAAAGTAAAAAAAAAAAAAAAAAAAAAAAAAAAAAAAAAAAAAAAAAAAACTCCCAAAAGAACAAAAATAAAAAAGTAAACCTACGAACAAACAAAAAAAAAAAAAAAAAAAAAAAAAAAAAAAAAAAAAAAAAAAAAAAAAAAAAAACAATAAAGTCCTAACAGCAAATGAAAGAATAAGAATATCAGAGGAAAGAATGCAACCATGCCTATAATACAAGGAGCAGTTGATAGAGAGAAAAGCTCCAAATACAGTTTATAAAATATGGAAATTTGGGTTCACCAAGACTTATTTTGTATTCCGAGACACTGAGGTCCTGGGCTTCTTTTGAACTAGCCTCTTCTTTTCTCTAGTTTACTGCAGAATTTCTTCACTGTGTGTGTCTTCTATCCTTTGCCGTTTCTCTTCCTCATTCTGCATAACACAAACAAAATAGAGTTGGCTAAAGAATGTTGTAGTACAGATAGTAAAGATGATGGCAACTATCTCCAAAATCTCATAATCCCTGTCCTCAGAATACTCTCCTTATAGCCTGACACAAGTCTCCATTAATAGCAGACTGGGAATGATTGAAGGCTACAATTAGTTTTAACTACATTTATAAAAATTAACAGAGTCTTCCTGGACTATTTGCTGGGGAAATCATTAAAAATGAACTGAAATTTAAAAAATAAGGAAAATATTTCTTGCATTTGTCCCATAAACTAATTAGAAGCATAAAAAGAATTATAATCATTTGTATTATTCTACATAATAATTAAGGGATGAAAAAATGTATACAATCACACACATACACTCTTATTTAATCAACAGATCTGTCATTTGATTATCTCCAGTGGAGACAACTAAATGAACATTTCAACCTTTGGTGACAGTCATAGAAATTCAACAGTAGCTTCATATAATCCTCCATGTGAGGTCTTCAGGGTCATTTTAATACTCAGATTTGATCTTGAGCAATATAATATTTCTCCACAAATCATGACCCTTCATATATTTTTAAATAATATAATGAACTTCAATAAGTATGACCATCATTAATATCATGCTCTTTGTGCGGCCCTGTGAAAGCAGATGACAATGCAGCCATCCCGGAGGACCATCTCTTGGACTCAAGTGAAGTTCAGAGAACAGGAAATAGCATAATTCGAGTCATAAAGATGATTGTAGGGAAGGGATAAAGAAGCACTATTCAGTACCAAACTTTTGCCTATACCCTTCCTACAAGTTATTACTATCTTGTGTGATTAATCCCTGCTTTCCTTTATATTTTGCAGTGACTTTTTTTTTCTAAGATGGGATAAACTATATTGCCCAGGCTGGTTATGAACTCTCAAATTCAAATGATCCTCTTTCCTCAGCCTTCACACTAGCTAGGTCTTTAATGCTTAAGCCACTGTGCCTGGCATGGTGGTCCATTTTTAACATCACAACTCTGTGTTTCTGTAGTTTAAATTGTATTGAGACCCTTAGCAAAGGAAATTGTTAAGAGGTGGACACCACATGCAGTAAGTAAGGATTTGGGCACCGCAGTTAAACTCCTTATTTCAAATCTTAGCTCTGTCGCCTTCAGGTCATAATTTTAGATATTGCTGAAACTCTAGCATCCATGACATGACACAGGGTTGATGCTGAAACAAAGTGAGGCAGTATATAGGAACAACTCTGTCCAATGACTGGTATTCGAGTGTCCAGGCAGCAGAGGTTCTGTGTCGCTCACCATCATTGTGCCAGTGCCCACCATGTCTACTACAGGGTAGATGCTCAGAAAATGATCACACACTGGAATAATTCTTTGAAAATTCAGTCTGAAAAGCTCTATAGGTTACTATCTGAGGGGTACAGATTACTTGCATCAGCAATTGGAAATCAGCTTTTAAATCCAAATTCTACAGTTTAGAAACTTAGTCATGTTAATCAATAAGGCCCTTCCCTAGAGAACCACTCCCCTTTTTAACTAGTTTTAACTTCATTCTGAAGAATCCTGTCACTTCCCTTCCAATCTGTATTTTGGAGCTCTAAGATTATATGAGTGGGAGGACTTGGTTAGCAGCATAAAGAAGTGCTTTTCCTCAAAAAGTGGTCAAGTATGCATTCTAGTTGAAAATTTCACACACATTTCATCAAACCAGCCCCGGTTCCTTATTTTCAAATTAGTCTTAGGAAAGCACACCAAAGGCATGTATTTCAGTATTTCATATCAGTGAAATTTAGTATAGGCTCAGTCTGGATAATTATGAGATAGTGAGGAATTATTTTGTGTAACAAAACAAGATGTGAAAGGGAGTGGCTTACTTCAGGACAAGTAGCTACTCCGAGAGCTCTAAAGGGCCATACTTAGGATATGTATATGAGAGCAGCACCTTTAGTAAAGGAGGCTCGGGAGATTTGTGTTCTTAATGGGGACAGGTAAAGCTATCATTTTCCTTAGGGATGCTTATCAAGTCAGTTCCTAGAGCTTTACATTAGTCCCTGAGCGTTACTCCTGGAAAACCTGTGAGCATTATCACTGGTATCCTCTCATCTCAGAAGTTTCTTAGCAGAACATTCCAGCCATACGACATTCTTCTGATGGTCATAAAAGTGGGACTTCAACAACCAGTTAGAGTTCAGAACAGCTGCCCAGGATGGCCACTACCCCATGCTCACTGATTGACACTTGCATGACCTAGATTGTGAGTTCAACTTTGTAGCATCGACTTTGACTATTAATTCTGCACAGCTTTCAAGATTGGCGTCCTGCATACTCTTTGATCTACAAGTAGAATTAGTATGAGAACTGTGGAAAGGGGGAGAGAATCTGACCAATCCCGCTCACCACTAGAATATAGTACCAACCTAAGAACCATGACATCTTTTGACTTTGTAAGCGTGTTAATTTTTCAAAATGAATCTATATTTTTATGCAAAAACTCTGAACTTTTAATCTTGTGAAGAAATTCAATCATTTCAAATACTCTATGAGACAAAAAAGTACCTTTGGTGTGATTTGACAGCCACAATTTCTAATTTCTAACTAGTGCTATGTGCTACCTAGAAACTATATGTTATGATTTGAAACAGAGTGCTTAACTTTAAAAAAAGGTTACAGTAAAAGACATATTTTCATTATCCACCCATAAATTACTATCATATCATTCTTGCCACTTTCTGAAGCAGTTCTGGAAAGATTCTGTTATGACTATCATTAATTGTGCTGTCATGATACTGCCATGTCATGAATCAATTCAAAACATTTACATTTTATGGTCATTTTGACTTTGGGGAAGAGCCAGAAATCCCACGGTGCCAGATCCAATGAATAAGATTAATGAGGACACATTGTAATGTTTTTATGAGGCTGCTTCTTTATTGGCTGGTACTCAGCAACAGCATTCCCAGTATATTTGATCACACCTTATAAAGACATTAAAGCACATTTTCAAAACTGCCTCAGAAAGTACCAATAATGACAGAGTAAGTGTATTCCAAACCAGGGGGAGTCTGCTGAGGTGGATTAATGGCAATGTGTCTCTCACTGTAATAATTTTTAAATTAAATATTCTTTGAATATTTTGATCACTCCTCATATTCTGCAGATCAAGGAATACCACTGACTCCATGGAAGTTATAGAGGAAAACAGCCAATGGGTAAGCCATACTTTTAGAAATAGCTTGTATAACTGATGCAAGTGACCTAAGATTCCTGGGCAGTCAAAGGGACCACTATCAGCCATGACCTTGAACTAGTTAGAACATTAGCTGAGAAGATTCTCCCAAAGCCATTGGTTCTAAATGAGCCTCATCAGCAGAGGGTAGCTGGCAATGCTACCAAGGAAGACAATCTACTGTTAAGAGTAGCAGATAAGATGGTCAGGAGGGGAAACCATATTCCAGGTATAAAAGTTCTACAAATGAGTTCTCCCATGTGCTACTCCCAGATCTATCTTCTGCACCTAAGAATGAGTACCACTAACAGTTGACATCTGTGACCATTGCCATTTGCCATTATACAATTCATTGTGGAGATCAGTGAGTTTTCATATAATGAAGAAGTTAGTGTAAGATTCTCTGAAATTACAGAGAACCCTTAAATCATAACCAGACTTTCAATGTGGTGGCCAAGGCCCAAGTAAAAAGGGGCTATTTTTAAAAATATTAAATAATAAATTCATTCATTTTTATTTATTTCTAAAAAATTACCTGTTCATTCTTCTCCCAAAAATTTGAATGTCTATTATTGGCCAGGTAGAGTTACAGTGTTAACATAAAGATTTAAAGACCGTGTCTTCTCAATAAGGGATAGTCAATATGAAAATTTTAACATAAATGTGATAAATGTACAGTCAGTACATGTCCAGAAACAACCTACCCAATCCTGGGGAGAGACAGGTGTAGTGTAGGAAAGGAGATGAATGAAAGATACATGGATTGGTAATACAAGGGTAGAAAACTGGGAGAATGTACCAGGCAGTGTGTGCACAAACTGCTTAAGAGTAATCAGTGGGCTGGGGATGTGGCTCTAGTGTGAGTGAGCACCTAGGGTTTCATTCCCAACAATGGTGACAAAAAAAGCACTAAAAATGTTTATATGACAGGAATTATGAGACTGTCATAGGCATTCAATTTTAATTATTTTACTTTTTTTTTATATACTGGGAATTGAACTCAGGACCTTGCACTTGTGAGGCAGGTGCAATGCCACTGAGTTAAAACCGTGACCCAAAATTATGTTATCTTTTGTTATTTTATAATATATTTCAAAGAAAATGTCATTACATTTGTCTGAACTGCTCTATAAGACCTGGAATTAAAGAATACTAAAAACACACAAATATCAAGCTGAAATACTTACCTGTAATGAATGATTACTACCAAAGGGTTGTAGTTCATGAAATAAGCAGATTGCAGCAATGTAAAATAAAATAACTTGTTAAACATAAAGTAAACTTTGCTTTGACTGTAGAACAGAGGTGGGTTTTTTTTAAACACATCTGGTTCTGGCATCTAGTTAGTAGTATGCATTTAAAACAGTATGTGCCCTGAAAACTTATACTTTCTATTTGTGCATATTACTTGAATCAGAGACCAGACACATGAAAAACTATTGTTCTTAATACCCTCAATACCTCTCCCTCTTCCTCCAGAAGATCCCAATGTTAGAAAACAAGAGTCTCTTTGTTGGTAGTATTTTACAATTACTTTTCTCTAGTAACACCGGATGATTTTGATTTTCTCTAAAAGAAAAGTGATGAAAACATGAGAAAACCTTCCAGCCAATTTTCGCTTCACATTCTCCAAGTAGTAAAACAGCAGCTCTACATCGTGATGCAAATGAACTTCAATTTGTATTAGTTTTTAATCATGTTAACATTAAAACATATCTGGATATCACTGGACTTCCAAAACAAAATTTTAATTGCCAAGTATTTTAGAGCTTTAATGAAGACACTATATATATATATATATATATACATACATACATATACATATATATGATCTTCACTGGAGTTCTTTTATTCTGGCTGGACGTGAGAAAAAAGATTAAGTAACCAATGCTGGATTTATTTCTTTATAAGAAATACTGTGGGTCTTTTATTCCCTCCAATATAGCTATAGCATTTTTATAGTAAGCTCACAAAAAGCAACACAAAAAATACATATTGAGTAGGCTTCAGCCTGGCA
Source organism: Fukomys damarensis (assembly GCF_012274545.1). NCBI lineage: Eukaryota > Metazoa > Chordata > Mammalia > Rodentia > Bathyergidae > Fukomys > Fukomys damarensis. The sequence goes on along the minus strand of NW_022900941.1, from coordinate 34,190,792 downwards.
ATTCATATTTTAAAGTTAGATGCTACCAGAGTGGCACTATGTATGGTATTACAGACCTTCAAGTTTTTTCTTCTTTCAAATTTGTTACTTCTTTACTGCTACTTTTTTCCTTAGCAGGGGGTGTTCTGTGATATCAATGTCAGGCTAAGAAACCACTTATAATTATTCACAATACAATGGTGGACTGAATCGCATGAGTTTACATAAACAGCGAACAGTAAATAATTAAACAATATTTGTTCATCCAAATAGGTCCAAAAGCACTTTACTACTGCAAGTATTTCCCTTTTCTGACTGATTTTTGCATTATTCTTATTAAAATAACAAGATTGCAAAGTTTTTTGGTTGTATTTTTAGATAAGTAGTATGTTTCATTGAATAAATTTCAATTTGAAAGCTGCCATTAGTAATGTTCTTTCTGTAAACATGGTTGGCAAATTAAAAAAAGCACAAAAGGGGAGTAAAGAAGAAATGTTTTCAAATGTTCTCAGCTTTCAGTGAAGTACTAAAGCATGTATCGTTCATGAGTAAACACAGAGAAAAATGCTCAGAAATTCATGTACAAATTGAACTACAAAAATCTTCTCTTCAGACAGATCCTAAGGCTTGAGGACCATGTGCTTCATATAAAATAAAATGTAAAGCTACAATACATGTTCTGTTTTACAATGGACCCATGTTTTTTTTTAAAATGAGGCAATTAAAGGAAAATAAAAAAAAAAATACTTTCCCAAACAAATATATTCCACCTGTAGCCTCTGTTCTTTTTACCACTCACTGGACTAAAATGTTCAAAAAAATGTAAAATGCAGCATACACAATCAAGTAATCGAAAACTTTTCATGATGTTATTGCAGAATCACAACAATGGAAAACTGGCCCATTTGCATAGTCCTTGGGCCCCAAACAGAAGATGAAGTCACCAGTAAAATGATCTTCATAAGAAGTTTGCAGCTGTGCTCAGCGAGCTAGCGCCACCTTGGGGATGAGAGTCAATCAGGGAAACTGGTTTGTCTTGCTACTTTTTAGGACTCATCCACAGGCAAGTAGTCAGGGAGTGCTGTGTTCTCTTCTACTTCCACAGGAGTACCTTGGAATGGGACCAACATCTCTTCTGCACTTTAACTTTTCACAACTTGCTGAGCTTTCATGACCTTGGTTGATCCTATGGATGATGCCAATGCCACTGGTTTCAAATCTGAATGGATTCATATCACACATATTTGAATAGCTATTTGAAAAGTAAAGCCAATAACACCTTTGATTTCTAACAAAGCCTTTTCACATAGATTTTTCTGAGACATATCATCAAGATCATCTATGTGCAGCCACTGTTTTGGCAATTTTCTTTGTGGTTCCTAGAAAAAACTGAGCTTTCCTTTGACGTGAATTCATTTCATTAAAACTATCACCATCTGCCATATTGGAAGACTGAAGACTATCATAGACTTCAGAGGCCAGAAGTTTTGTTTCTCCTGGAGTTGTAGTATTCTGTAGAACATTTTGCAAGCTTATCATCTGACCCATTTGGCCTTTCATCTTTTCTCTGCTCCCACAACATTCTGCCAAATTTTGAAGAACAAGCAAAGCTGAGTGAACAACGGGGTTGAGATGGTCTGTAAATAAAATAAGGCCAGGCAGACATCCTTGATTCTGGACAATGGCTCTTCTATTCAATGGATCTGCTAGATCCCTTAGCTAATTAACTTCTGGCAGAGCAACAGTTTTTCATGAATGCTGGTGAAGGAAGAATTCATTTTCTGTGTCATGCACATGAATAAAACCTTTTTAAATTTTCTCCAGAGGTTTAGAAAACCATAGCCTGCCACATCATCAGGACCACATCTGCAGATAAGGTAGAGGGGCCCAGACAGCGAGAGGCAAGCCCTTGGTTCACAGCCACAGCCTGAGCAATGACAAACAACCAGACCCACTGAAGAAGCCAAAAAGTGAAGCAGGGATATATGTTTTTAAAATTCAATTTATTAGAATTTCTACCCAGGTGATGATAGAAACAAAATGCTGTCACTTACCAGGTACCATGTGGCCAGTAAAAATTAAGCTCTTGCCAAGAGGCCTTAAAGATTTTAAAATAGTGTTAAAAAATCTGTGGTTTTTTAAATAGCTCTCTCTATTTAGATCTGAATTTAAGGGTGAGGCTTTGTGACATTACAACACTTTCCCTCTCCTATCAATGAGGGGTATAATTTCCTATATCTTTTACCAGATTATCTTACTAGGATCTATTAATTCCTGAACGTATCAGGGTACACATTTGTGTTTCACTGAAGTTGATTTGAAAAAAGAAAGAAATGCTCAAGTTGGAAGAAATCATTAAAGTTATTCTGACATCCTTTCTGAACATTGTCAAGGGTCAGTGCACATTTTGGCATTTCTTTTCCCAACAGTTAAATACTGATGCTCAGCACCACAGAAAGTAGCAGGGAACATTCAACCAGGGGAGCTCTTCTCCCTGGGTTGGGGCCATAGCATCACAAGGGCAGCTACTGAAACAGATCTAATTAGATCACTAAATTTAAAATTCCCTTCCTGGTAGGACCTCCACATAGAATTACAGTAAATTTTCCTTGTTTCATCATCTGGGAAAATTATAAGCCACGTTTTGTAGTCTAAGAAAATAGTAGCCAGAAAAAAATTTCTATATCTGAATGTGTAAATAAACCTAATTATGAGCCGCTACTTTCAATAAAAGAATAATTCAGATAAGAAAAAAATAGAGTTAGTAGCTATGAATTTATTAATTTGTGTCCCTTATTTCACAAGTTAATTGAAAGGGACCCAACTTAGGTAACTGATGAACAGCTACCCTATTGTGCATGTACATGCTTAGGAAGAATCCCAGTGATCAGCTCTGATGTTTATTACACTTTCCATAAAGTCTATTATTAAGCTGTTTATTTACCTCTTGAAACTAAGACGCTAATGTAGTGTAGAATCTTGAGAGAACGCGACTTTGATCATGTCCAAATGAGAAGCCTATTCATACTGACAGCACTCTCACATCACTTCATCATCGATAAATTGTCTCCTGAAAAAACAGATCGGAAAAACAAGAAAGATATGAGCTTTCTGTATCTTAGAACTAGTTCACCTCTTTCTTCAACTGAATTCAAATTTTTACATTCTCATTTAAAAACTTCAGACAACTGGCTTGGGGTAGGAAAAGAAACCTAATGCGTCTGCTGGCGCCATTCCAGCCTCTGTGTCATCAGCCCACATTCCTGGGAACATCTCCATTAGCTGGAGGTGAAAAAGCTAAAACGCAGCTTAAACAAAAGAAATGGGATTAGAGAGGAAGAAAATCACCCAACATGCAAAAAAAAAAAAAAAAAAAAAAACAAAATTAAA
>NW_022900941.1:34146449-34187385 GCF_012274545.1 Fukomys damarensis | reverse complement strand
AACAACAAAAAAAAAAAAAAAAAAAAAAAAAAATGAAGGAACATTAATCAATACCTCCAATCATCCATTAGTTGGAATAATAAAGAAAAGCATTTTATGTTCCCATCCACATCTAAAAGAAATTTAAATGATCCTAAAGGAAATCAGGCTAGTTGATTTTTAAATAAAGACCTCAATTAGATGATTTAATGTCTGTAGCTTATCTTGTGGATTTCATAATAATATGCACTAAAAAAAAAAACCCTCCAAATTTAATTCCTGAAAAGTTGAAAGCCTCCTTCTCCTTTCTGTGTCTAGTGTCAAAAGGAAGAATACAAAGGGAAAATAAGGGGAAGAAAACTGTGTAATCTTAGTTTTCAAAATCACTTCCTAATGTACACATACACGGTATATATAAATCATGAGTTGTAATCATTCTAGGCAAAGATGATTACTTAACTGCAGTCATGGGTATCAAACTGACATCTATTAGCCATTGTGAATAATATAAAAGAAATTAAAGTCATAATATCACTTGAATTATTTGGGTTTCCTCCATATCATAGCTAGTAAGCTTGTGGCTTCGTGCCATTATTGAGTCAGACTCAGGCAGAAGCTGCTTTAGAGCAGCAAGATGCAGCTCTGTCATAACAGACACTACTTAACAATGGCATACTGTGCAGGAAAGTATTCATACTACTGGATTGAAAGGTAAAACATTGTTATAATATTTCTGTGTTTCTAAAGATATCAAATTTGTCAATCGAAAAATAAAGAAACATATACAACACTTTGTCAATTCAGAAGGGAGAAGAATTTTATTTGTTTATTTATTTTTTCCTACACCTTTAGTCCTTTGCTTCCTGTTTCATGTTGCTAATTGTCCCATTAGGATCTTGAGTACTATTTTAGTTTTTTCACACCAGAGAAACTATTCAGTGTTTGCATATGTGTGACTTATTTATTTCACTTAGGAGTATATCCTCAAAATGTACCCATTTACCTATGAATGAATCTACTTTCTCATTCTTTATGGATGAGTAGTATTCCATTTTATAGAAAAACCACATCTTTATCCAGTTTCCAACTGATGGGCAGATGGGCTGTTTCCAAGTTTTAGCTATTGCAAACTGTGCTGCTATAAACATGGGTGCGCATATATCCCTGTGATATGACTCTTTTAATTCTTTTGGAAAGATACCCAGCAGAGGGATGGCTGGGTCAAATGGAACCTCTAATCCTACTTCTTTCAGGTATATCAATATTGACTTCCATAGTGACTGCACCAGTCTGCACTCCCACCAATAGTGGAGAAGGGTTCCTTTCTTCACACAACCGTGCCAACATTTGCTATTGTGTGATTTCTTGACAGCGGCCATTCTTTGTGTTTTGGAAAGATACCCAGCAGAGGGATGGCTGGGTCAAATGGAACCTCTAATCCTACTTCTTTCAGGTATATCAATATTGACTTCCATAGTGACTGCACCAGTCTGCACTCCCACCAATAGTGGAGAAGGGTTCCTTTCTTCACACAACCGTGCCAACATTTGCTATTGTGTGATTTCTTGACAGCGGCCATTCTTTGTGGGGTGAGGTGAAATCTCAGTGTTGTTTTCATCTGCATCTCTCAAATGACCAGTGATGTGGAACATTTTTTCATATATTTACTTGCTGCTTTCATTTCTTTGTCTGAGAAATTTCTGTTCATTTCAGATGCCCATTTCTGAATTGGGTCTTTATGTTTGAGGGGGTGCTGGTTGTTTTGAGTTCTTTATATATTTTAGATAGTAGTCCTTTGTCTGAGGAGCAGCTGGTAAAAATTTTTTCCCACATTGCAGGTTGTCTCTTAGTTCTGTTGATGGTTTCTTTTGCAATAGTAATTCTTCAAATTCTACTAGGTTCCTTGCTCATCCTATCCCTATCTCCAAGATGTAGTGATAAATCAGCAAGCTTGACAGTTTATTGTTTAAGTAAAAACTTCCATACCTCTTTCCACATAGCTATCCAGTATGTGTTCAAATCTACCATAAAGAGAGGGACCATATATGAATTTGTTTGATCAAATATCTAATGCCCATATGAAAAGAAATTAAAGTCATAATATAACTTGAATTATTTGGGTTACCAAAGGAGCTGAGTGTATACAAAGGAACTCCATTAAGAAAAGACATTAGTCAGTGTTTGCTCTCTTATGTTTTAAGAATTGCTCCTCTGCCATCTATTAAACTACTATGGTGCATTCCTCTGCCAAATGTCACAGCAGCTTGTGCAGTGGAGGAGAGGTCTAAGGACTTTCCAAGGACTTTAATTGCCAGGTGCTTTCTGGGGACATAAAACATTGAAGGCACTATTTCTTGATTTACCCCCCCACACCAAATGCATGCTTTTCAGACTACTATCAAATCATCTGCAGAAAGGATAATATACATTAGTCAATAAATGTTATCCACACTTGCAATAAAAGAAAAAGCAAATATGGGTGATTAAGCTTATCTCATATGGAACTATTCACCCAGCAATCATTTATGGATAATTCAATTGATTTCTACTGAAAAATAGCAGATGATTGTCTCAGGTCACTGCTCTGTAATTTAGTTGCACTTTACAAAAAGCTGTTGATTACACACTATGTAAAGAATTTACACAGAAAGTTAATAAATATGGACTCAAGAATAAGATCTTTGGGCAAGATAGCAATAGTCTGACTAAGAAACAGAGGTTAAGGAAGCCATTCAGCCCAGATACAAATGACTGGCCAAATGTCAGAAGCTTCAACAATGAAACCAATTTGCTTATGTCCTTGAAAGATTAAAGCCTTGAAGAAGAGAGGTGAGAGAGTGATGACATTTCTGATATAAAGCTGGAGAACTCTCAAATTGAAGCTCCCATTAATGGAGAGTGGGATGAAATAGGATGAAAGCAAAGTTTTCTGGTACATGCACCAACCATAACTGAAAACTGGATCAGGTGCAAGCAATACAAGACAAACTGGAACCTTTTAGAACAGACTCACACAGAAAAATCAGTAGATAGAATGAAAGAAAAAATTGTCTGCTGACAATTTTTAGAAATCATAGGGAGACTTTAGATTCTGGTTCTCTGGTGTTGGGTGCAAAGGAAAGTGGTCAAAGTTGTTTTCTTACTCAATCATTTTTATTTGGATACAAGATAATTAACTATGAGTCTTATCTACAACCTTGAATATCTTTTGCTCAAAAAATTCTAGATTGGACCAGGGATTTAGCCAAGTGGATCCACTGCCTGCTGCACTAGGGCAAGGTCCCGAGTTTGAACCCCAGTACAAAAAAAAAAAAAAAAATCTAAAATTGTTTCATACTTGTTTTAACTTTTCTACCTAAACATAAAGAATTTAGAGATGGAATGAAATACATGCCAGTCCAGTTTAGATTTGAAAGCTAATAGGTGTAACTGTAATGCCATATTTTCTATTTCCTGGTGTAGTAGTTGGGATGGAGTGTCAATCTGATTGGCTTTGGGGTCTGCCCAAGTGATTGGTGGAGCACACTTTCTGGATGTGTCTGAGTGGACCATGGAAATCTGGCCATGGGTTCTATTTCTGGTCTCTTACCCTTTCCTCTCGCACTGTTCTCATGTTCTGCTTCTTGGCCATGGTGAACCAAGCAGCCTTGTTTCACCATGCCCTTTCTCCATAATGTTTCTGCCTTGGAGGCGGCTGAGCATGACTGAATCCCCATCTCAAACATGTACCAAATTAAACTCCTCTTTTAGGTTATGGGTAATGGGTACTATGTCCAGCAATAGGAAAGTCGACTAATACACTTAATATTGTCTCAGTTCTTCAGACACTTAAAAGAATTAAGTGCATGCATTCTGAATAGTTTTTAAAAAAACAAACTAATCTCTATGCCTCTGACTTAGAAGAATGCTAGAATCTCAAAGTTCAAAATTATCTAAGACACATCTCTGTTCAATCCCATTTTATCAATCATGTGACTATAACCCTAAAACATCACTTACTCGGGGCCAGAAAGGATTTTAATAAACAGTGCACATAATTCAGATTTTTCATTCCTGTCCTAGACATCTTTCTACTACAGGCATGTTTAACCTGTGTTTTCTTTTTACATCACAACTTGAACAACTCCAGATATCATACCTATAATTTCATTATTCTACTTCATTGACTGAAAACATTATTAGACATTATACCAGTCCATATCTAGATCTAATTTGTAAGGAGTAATTTTAATTAGCAGTGTTGAAAATCTTGTCATTCTTCGCTCTGAGTTAATTGTATTTAGACTATATATAGAAATGAAATTTAAATTTCTCAGATTTTGAGTTTATTTTACACAAGCTAACAGAATGATCACATATACTTCAGAGTTACTAGTAATTCTGTCAAAGTATGACATGCAGAAAAATGGATCATCCAGAATTTTTCATTGTCTTATTTTAGATGAAATCCCTACAAAGCCAGGACTATCACTTATCATAGCCCTGAAACCCGACTCAATTCCTAGAACAATTAGAATGTGAATATATCACCTACAAGTGCATCTAAGTCCATATGAAAGTACAGTGGGAGTGGAAGACTTTGGGATACAGATGTAATCATTACATTTCAGTGAAACTGAAGAAATCTCAATAAACTTTAATTCAAGGTCTGTGAAATTAAACTATGTCAGCTCTCATTCACATTAACATAATTCTTCACCAAATTCTGGCCTCATCCTAGGAGCAACTGTGTATTCTGCTCATCCAAACCTCCTACTTCCTTTACCTCCTCAGTTACCTTGATTTTCTTCTCCACTCCAAGCACCATAGCTGATTTCTTCAAAAGTTCCCCTGTAAATAATCTAAACTGCCCTGCCCCTTCTCCTCCCACCGTATTGGCCCACTAATTCTAAGTTAAAAGTAAGTCCTATAAATTACTAGCTCTGTACCAATATTTATTTACTTAGGTGCCCTAAAGAACTATATAAATCACACTATATAATGCCATGACAAAAATGTAAAATTGTAATTTTAGTGTCCTTCTCTAATCTTTTTTGTACCATTAGAAAGTTTCATTCTCAAAAATTCCCATGACATCTTTTCCAAAATTTCCCAATTTATTCATATGCCTTATCCAACATATTTTCATTTTTTCTCATCACATGTGATGTACATATTTTCATTGTTTTCTCATCACATGTGATCTACTTCAGCAAGTAAACACAAATGATCTAACCAATCAGGCTTGAATTACCCCACTGCCCTCATCCACAGTAAACATAGATCTCTATTAATACTTATTTCCCATAAAGCAATCTTTTATCCTAGAATTCATTACTGATTTCATAAAAAACTCCCTCTATTAGTCACATCTAAATTAGCATGGTCATTTGCTGTAATAAATTAACCAGAATTAAAGCATTTTAAATTAATTTTATCAGAACATTTTAGGTATAAAATATAATGACATTCATCACTGGAAATTTGTACCTTTATATAGTCTACCTTGGCCTTATTTTTCCCCTGTCCCTTGCACTCCCTTCAACTCCTCCACTCCTCCCTATTTACAAACACTTTGTTTCCATTTATTCATTTTCTCATACTAATCCCATTCCTGTGTTTCCTTTTCCTAACCATATCAATACACCTTCCCCTTTGCATCTTTTCTGCCTATTTCACAATATCTACTATACATTTTTATCCTTATCTACAGTTTCAGTTACTCACGCTAGAGAAAATATTATTTGCACGCATGCCCTATTTATTTCACTTTAGAGTGTTGCCTCAATATGCATCCATTTAGCCATAAGTGTCTCTAATTTCTCATTCTTTATGGCTGAGTAGTACTCCATTTCATGAAACACATACACACACACACACATTTTCTTTATCCAGTCTCTAATTGATGGGTAATTGGGCTGTTTCAAAATTTGAGTTATTATAAACCATGCTGCTAGGAACATATATTGCTATGGGTTTATTCTCTTAATTTTGGGGGGAAGATACCCAGTAGGGAAATATCTGGGTCAAATCGGACCTCTAATTCTAATTTTTTGAGGCATCTCCATACTGATTTTCACAGTGGTTGCACCAGTCTGCATGCCTACCAACAATGAAGCAAGGCTCTTTTTTCTACACAGCCCTACCAGCATTTCTTACTGGTTGATTTCATGATAGCAGCCATTCTTTCTAGGGTGAGGTGGAATCTCAGCATTGTTTTCATTTGCATCTCTCAAATAACCACTGATGTTAAAATTTTTTCATACATTTATTTCGTGCTTTTACTTCTTTTTCTAAGAAATGTCTGTTCACATCAAAAGCCAGATTGAGTCTTTAAATTTGGGAAGTCTGATTTTTTAAAAATTCTTTATATTCTAGGTAGTAGACCTTTGATTGAGGAACACCAGGTAAAAATATTTTCCCTCATTATCAATTGTCTCCTCATGCTGTTAGTGGTATCTTCTGCTGTACAGAAGCTTTTTAATAAAAAGAGATCCAACTTGTTGATTGTTGTACCAGTTCACATGCAACTGAGGTTTTGTTCATGAACTCTTTTCCTACACCAATGTGTTGAAGAGTTTTACCTAACTTCTTTTCCATCCCACTTAGTGCTTCCATTTTAGTATTCAGATCTTTAATCCATATCTATTTTAGTTTGGTGCATAGTGGCAGATATAGGTCTAGATTTAATCTCTGGAAAATTGAGACCCAATTTTTCCAGCACAATTTACTAAAGAGGCTACCTTTCCTCCAGTGAGGGTGTTTGGCCCCTTTGTCCAAGTTGAGGTGGTTGAGTGTATTGGAATTCTCCCTGTATCTTCTAATCAGTTCCACTGATCCTTGGTCTCTTTCTTTGCCAGTGCCATGCTGTTTTTATCACAACAGCTTTATAATATATCTTCAAATTGGGGAATGTGACACCCCCTCCATTGTCTGTGTTGCCTAAAATGACTTTTGCTATTTTAGGTCTCTTCTTCTACCAAATAAATTTTTGGATTATTTTCTCAAGCTCTGTGAAGTATGCTGTTTGAATTGGGATGTCATTGAATCTATGCAGCAGTTTTGGAAGTATGGCCACTTTCACTATGTTGATTCTTCTTATCCAGGAGCAAAGTGATGTCATTCCACTTTTTGATATCCTCTTCAATTTCTCTCTCTCTCTCTGTCTCTCTCTCTCTCTCTGTCTCTCTCTCTGTCTCTCTCTCTCTCTCTCTCTCTCTCTCTCTCTTTGGAATGCTACAGTTTTCAAAGTAGAGGTCTTTGATTTCTTCCATTAGGTTGATTCCTATGTATTTAATGTTTTGGATGCTATTGTGAAGGGAGTTGTTTCTCCAGTTCCTTTTTCAGTGAGTCTGTTGTTTCAGGTACAGAAAATCTATAGATTTTTTTGTGTTAACCTTGTATACAGCAACTTTACTGAATTATTAAGTCTAGAAAATTTTTAGTGGAATTCTTGGTGTCTTCTACATAGAGTATCATGTTATCTCAAATAATGACAGTTTGAGTTCTTAGTTTCCTAACTTTATTCCTTTTATCTCTTTGTCTTGTCTAATTGCTATGGCTAATGTTCCCAAAACTATATTGAACAGCAGTGGTGATAGTGGACATCCTTGTCTTGTTCCTGATTTTAATATGAAGGTTTTCAGGTTTTGACCATTTAGTATGATGTTTTTATTGATACCTTTAATAAATTGAGATAAAGACCATCTATTCCAAATTTCTGCAGGGTTTTTATCATGAATATGTGTTGGATTTTGTTTAATGCTTTTTCTGCATCTATTGAGATGATCATATGGTTTTTGACCTTGCCTCTACTAATATATCGTATTACATTTATTGATTTGCATACGTTGAACCATCCCTACATCACTGGGATGGATCCCACTTGATCAGGGTGTGATCTTCCTGATGATCTTCTGCATGCTTTTTGCCAGTATCTTAGTAAAAATCTTTGCATCTATGTTCATTAGTGAGATTGGCCTGTAGTTCTCTTTTTCATTTGGGTCTTTCTCTGCTTTGGGGATCAAGGCGATGCTTGCTTCCAGGAATGAATTTGGTAGTATTGCTTCCCTTTCAATTTCATTGAAGAGTTTAAACATTAGTGGCAGTAGTTCCTCTCTAAATTCCTTGTAGAATTCAGCAGTGAAGCCTTTAGGGCCCAGGCATTACTTGGTAAGTTTTTAATTATATTTTCAATTTCATTGATTGATATTGGGTTGTTTAGAATTTTTAGGTCTTTTAATTCAACTTTGGTGATTTATACATATCTAGGAAACTGTCAGTTTCTTCTGTGTTTTCCATCTTATTGGCATATAGTTTCTCAAAGTAGGTATTGATGATCCTCTGGATTTCTACTACATCCATTGTACTTTCACCCTTTGCATTCCCAATCACATTAATTTGGGCCTTTTCTTTCCTTTTTTAATAAGGTCAGCTAAGAGTTTGTCAATTTTTTTATTTTTCGAAGAACCAATTCTTTGCTTCATTTTTTAATATCATTCTCTTAGTCTTCATTGCATTGATTTCTGCTCTAATCTTTACCATTTCCTTCCTTGTATAATCTTTGGGTTTTTCCTGCTCTTCTTTTTCTAGAAGCTTGAGGTTCAGTATCAGGTTACTTATTTGAGCTTGTTGTGTTTTCCTAATATGAGTATTCACTACTATGAATTTCTTTCATAAAACTGCTTTCATTGTGTCCCATATATTCTGATATGTTGTATTGAGATTGTCATTTAATTGCAGAAACTGTATGATTTTTTCTTTAATTTCCTCTGTGACACACTGGTTATTCAGAAGTGTGTTGTTCAACTTCCATGTGTTTATGAAATTCTTATGGTTTCTTTTGCTATTGATTTCCAATTTCATCACACTGTTTTATGATAATAAACAGGGGGTTACCTTAATTCCCTTTCATTTACTTAAATATATTCTACAAGCAAGTATGTGGTCTATTTTGGAGAATGACCCATGTGTAGTTAAAAAGAATGTGTACTCTGAATTTGTGGGATAGAATACCATGTAAACATCTGTCAAGTTCATTTGGTCAAGAGTTGGATTCTAGAATTTCCTTTTTTATTTTTATTTTTTGTCTAGTTGACCTATCTTTTGTGACAGTGGGGTATTCTTGTCCCCCCTACTAATGTGTCAGTGCTTCTTTGATTTTTCATGTCCATTAGTATTTGTTTTATATAGTTGGGCACACTAGTATCTGGTGCATATCTATTTATGAATGTCATATCTTCCTCTTGGATTGTTCTCTTTATAAGGATGCAGTGGCCTTCTTTGTCTCTCTTAATCAGTGTCAGTTTGAAATCTACTTGATCTGTAAAGAGGATAGCTACTCCTGCTTTTTTTTTTCAGGTTCCTGTCACATAGAGCATTCTTTTCCACCCTTTAACTTTCAGCCTATGAATTTATTTTTTAATTAAGTGTGTTTATGTATGCAGCATATTGTTGGATCTTGCTTCTTGACCCATTCTGCCAGTCTATTTCTTTTGATTGGTGAATTGAGACCAAAAACATTGATGGTTCTAACTGATGTGCATTAACTTATCCTTGTCATGACTTTTCTCTTTGTTGGATTCTCCCCCTTTGCGTTTAATTTCTTATCATGCCTGATGGACTCATTCCTCTGGGCTTCCTGGGGTTGTGATCCTCATTGTCTTTTCCTAGGACACTGTTTAAAAATTTTTGGGGTGCTTCTTTGGTATTCATGAAGTTCCTAAGGTGCTCTTGTTAATGAAGGTGTCTTATATTTGGATTAACTTTGAAAAATAGTTTTTCAGGGTACATTAATCTGGGGTGTAGATTGTTTCTCTTTAGGGCTTGAAATACTTTACTTCAGGATCTTCTTGCCTTGAGAGCTTGTGTTGAGAAGTCTGTTATGACTCTGATGGACTTTTCTTTGTATGTTATTTGTTTCTTTTCTCCAACTACTTGTAGAATTTTATTCTTCTGTTGGGTTTCTGGAATCTTAACTATTATATGCTATGTATAGAGTTTTTTTATCACAACTAGTTGGAGTCCTACATGTTTCACTTATCTGTATGTCAAGCTCTTTTCCCCTGCTTGAGAAGTTTTCTGTCATTACTTCTGTGAACACTTTTTTACATCATCTGCACTCTCTCCTGTATCTTCATTGACTCTGGTCAGTCTTATGTTATTCTTCCTTGTATCATCTAGCAGCTGTTGGATTGAATTCTCTTGGTCCCTTACTATTTGTCAAAAATTTTTCTTTTCCTGGTTACTAATTACAATCTTATCTTCTATATCTGAAATTCTGTCCTCGCATAGGCTCATTCTGCTGTTTAACTTTCTTCAGTGGAGTTTTTCATCTCCAGGAAATCTGTTTACACCTATTTTATGAATTCCATTTGTTTCCTATGTTGGGATTCCATCATGTTCCTGAGCTCCTCTATTTTTTTTAATCTGTGTCTGCTCTAGACATATTAATCATGTCTTGCACTTTAGGAGCAATCTCTATGATTATCTTAGAAAGTAGTTCTAATTTCATTCCACTCTTGTCAGGATAGGTCACTGGCTGGAACTGCCTACAGGCTTTCTGCTCTAGTCTATACCCCTGCTTGCCGTGATCTGTGCACACTTACCCTAGGCTATTTACTTACAAATTAATCAATTTGTATTTAATACTTATTTCTTGGCTAGCATTTGGTTGAAGTTTTGTTAAAATTTACCCTAGGGCTTAACTTGATATTTTGTTCTTCAAAAGCTGAATGAAATAGTATTTCTATTTCTTATGTTAGTGATAAGAAAGTTGGGAATCAAGGTTTTAACTTTTCACAGAAAATTTGCATTAAAGCAGAGAATAGAATTCAGGACATGTAAGTTTTTGGATAGGCTACTTCTCTATCATACCACACAAAATTCTTTATTCCTATATAGAGATAAGACATTTGGTATTTTTCTCCAAAATTCAGTAATCAAGCAGCTTAGTGCACTTCAAAGAATCACTGATATCAATGTTATTGTTTGAAACAGATTTCTAGTGGCAGCTCTCAAAATATGCTAAGAAGTGATAGTTGAAAAATAAGCATGTGCAGTAACTAGTTGTTCTAGTATAGTCTTCTAATTATTACTTCCATTATACCCAAAGTAGATATTACATTGAATGCTGTAAAATGAATGGGTAACTTTAACTTCAGGAGTCAAAATATCAACACAGTCTGAAATGGGAATAAAATGTGAAAATTGGTATTCACTTAGCTCAGCACTTAAATCACCTGCAGTGCAGAAAAGGCAATTCTAATGTCCTTGAGATAGCTTCTCTTCTAGGAAATAATAGATTGTACTGTGGATTGGTTTCTCTGTATTGGTGATCATGATACCCGAGACACATTGAAAAAAATGGCTCACAAATCTGCCATGAGTAAGAGAAATGGTCTGGACTTGAAATGAAAATTTACCATTTCCTGCCTATGAGCTATAACTGTTTCATTTCACAGGGATATTACATCATCTCACCAAAACTATCTTATTTAAAACTGAATTTTATGTTTCTATTTGTACTTAATAATAACCAGGCTGCCATGTCAGACTTCCTAGCTTCATGCAAGTTTTCTGAAAAATTTAGAGAAAAAGAATGAATGCAAAAGTAAAAGGCTGAATACTTTAATAGTGTATTAATTGTCTTACTATGGGGGTATCCAATAAAGTTGCATTGAGATGAAATTTGATTAAAAGTACAGCTATTGGCCAGGGATTTGGCTCAGTGGTTCTGCCACCTGCTTTCCATGTGCAAGGGCCCAAGTTTGATTTCTGGTACCAAAAAAGAAAAAAAAGTACAACTATTGTTTCATCCACATATAAACAGAAATTGAGATATATTGACAGTCTCTAACTATCATGTAGATACCTATAAAAAGTATCACTCCCTTTCTTTTACAATAAAAGCCAAAGAAACATCTAGGCTTTTTTCCTATTTGTGAATCAAAAAGAGGGCTGAAGTTACAGGGCAATAAACTACACAAAAGTATACAGAGACAGGATATAGAACATACGTAATTTTCAATGGCAAGGGAAGAATAAGAATAATACTACACACAGAGTAAGAAAGATAATTTCACTAGAGTTGGAAGCCATAAGAAGTAATCAAGTGAAAATGATAGAAATAAAAAATACAGTAAGAGGAATAAGGAATGCCCTGATGTGCTCATTTTTAGACTGGAAACAACTGAGGAAAGAATCAATAAGATAAATTCACAAATCACTCAAACAGAACCACAAAAAGACAAAAGAATTTTAAAAAATCAGAACATCAAAGATCTATGGGACAGTATCAAATCATTGAATGTACACATTAGTGGAATCACATTAGAAAATGAGGGAATAAACAGTGGGAGAAATATTTTTTAAATGGGCTAGAATTTTCTAACATTAATGACACATACTAAACCATAAATCCAAGAATTCTTGGAGCACCAAATGCTATGAACACACACACACACACACACACACACACACACACACACACAGCATATTTAAACTGCTGAAATAAAAGCTATGGAATTTTGGATTAAAAAAAAAACATACTGCATATATTACATACAGTGGAAGAAATAATTATAGCTGGCTTTTCACTAGAAATAGCAAAGACCAAAACAATGAAGTGATAATCTTAAAGAGGTAGAAAACAAACAGTTGCCATCCCAGAATTCTATGCCTAAAAGATGTATCTTGCAAAAAGGAATGGAAAATGAAGACTTTCTTAAAGATTAAAAACCGAGAGTATTCATTTCATAACATGAATGAATGGACTACAGGCAGAAGAAAAATCATGCCATACCAAAACACTGATCTGCACAAATAAATGGGGAGAACTGGAAAGAAAGTAAAGGAAGAAAAAATTAAATGTTGTATTTTTTCTCCTTGATATCTAAATAAGATAACTATAAGCAAGAATGTGGTGTTTATGGTATCTATAAAAATAAAGCATCTGACAATAGGAGTAGAGAGAATGAGCAGTTGACATACAGAACATATATTTTGTATGAGATCTTCATACTACATCTGAAGCTATAAAACAGTACTAGGATAAAGAGAAAACATAAATTATCAGCATTAGGAATGAGAAAGATGATATCAATAACAATTCTACAAGGCAATGCTATAGACAGCATTATAACAATGAGTATGATCATATAGATTAAATGAAAAATTCCTTAAAAGATAAAAGCTTATTGGAGAAAATACATATAATCTAGGCAGTTCTTTGTTCACTAAAGAATTAAATTTATAATTGTAAGCCATTGTACAAAAAAACACTTCAGACCTAGGTAGCTTCAATGAGGAGTGCTACTGTACTTTTAATAAGGCCCTATCTCCTTACAGAACATTCAGCTATGAACTCAGCAGATTAATCTACTGATAAGGATACCAGCCCTATGACTGAATCATCTTCCAAAAGTCCCATATATGAACACGTGAGACTTCATGGGGACATGATACCGTAGCCATATGACATATCAAGAATAAAATGCATACAGAAATACAGTAATGAATATAGTTTTTAAAATTCTCAACAGAACTTAAGAAATTAAAGGGAACAACAAATAAAAATGATGAGATAAATGACTAAATTGGGTTAATGTAAGAAATGCCAGAACAATTTAACATTTGAACAAATGAACCAATTAATTAAATCAATGAATTAAAAGAAAAAAACTATATGGTAATCTCATTAGACATAGAAAATATTTGAAAAAATCCAATACCTAATCCTAATAAAATTTTTCAGCAAACCAAAAAATAGGGAAACTTTCTCAAATCAATAAAAAACAACTATAAAACTCCACAGCTAACATCTGATTAATGGTGACAAGCTGAATGCTTTCTTCTACTAAAAGGAGCAGTGCAAGAATTTTTATGCTCACTTTTTTATTCAACATTATAGTGGAAGTAGCTAGTGAGAAGTGATTCAGATGAAAAAGAACTAAAAGACATGCAGATGGAAAGGAAGATACAATACTAGCCTTATTTGTAGATGTCATGATTCTGAAGAAAAGCTAAAGAAATCTTCCAAAACTAATACTCATAGTAAATCTAACAAGTTTGCATTAAACATATCAATTGTATTCTATATTATCAACGAATATCCAAAATTGAAAGTTAAAAAGTACCATATGCAATTTCATAAATTAATTAAGGATAAATCTGAATGAAAGATGTATAAAATCTATACAGTGAAAATGAAGAAAATGCCAAATGAATTTTAAAAAGACATAAATCTCATACAGGTTAGAAGACTTGTTTTTGTTAAATCGGCAATGCTTTCTAAATTGACCATAGATTTAACAAAATCCTAATAAAATTCTAGTTTTCTCTCAGAAAATGAACACACTGATTAAATTCATATGTGAATTCAAAGTTCTAGAATGTCCAAATAACCTTGGAAACCATGAAAATGTTGGAATTAAACAATATTTAATATCAAGGTTTTTTGTTTGATTTGTTGGTTTTGGTACCAGGGATCAAACTCAGAACCTTGTGCTTGCAAGACAGGCATGGTGCCACTGAGCTAAATCCCAGGCAATATCATGTATTTTTAAAAAGCTAGATGAATGCAGCATATAGACAAGCATATCACTAAGTCAAATACAGAGTATATAAATAAGCCAAAAAATGTAAACTTTGGATCTATTTATATAGCCTACACAATGGGTAAAGATAAACTCATCAATAAAAATGGGAATGGTTGGATATTCATATGTTTAAATAAAGAGAAAGAGGGAGAAAGGAAGTGAGAAAAATTAAATCAGTCTCCACTCTATTTATGAAATGAATTCATATGAATCATAGACCTAAATGTAAATCTTAAGAATACAAGATTTCTTCAATAAACATAGAAGAAAAAACACTTTTCTGAGATACTAGAGCAAAGCATTATACATAAACCAAAGGTACTAAATATTATCAAAATTCAGAACTTTCCTATGCAAGGTACTATTAAGTGAACGAAAAATAAGTCATAGACTGAGAAAAGATATTTATAAATCATAAACCTGAGAACAGATTTGTATCCAGAATACATAATGTTTAAAATACAATAAGAAAAAAATGTAATATAAAAATGATCCAAACTTTTAGAATTTCATCAAAAAAGGATTATAATAATTAATTGTAATTTATCAACTAAACTTCACTAAAAACCACTTAGATTAGTAAAGGTCTGTGTGTGTCTGTATATGAATGACATTAGGCCAGCAAAATGAGGGAGAAAGACCCACACTGGATATGGGTGAAACAAACCAATAGGCTTGTAGACTAGATACAATAAAAAGTGAAAGAAAGATGAAGAAAATGGTTCCCTTTTTTAAATAGTTCTAGTTTTTTTCCATTTCTTTTAAACATCGATCTTTGATTTCTTTCACCTTCAAGTGCATATTTCTGAGCCTTCTAATGCAGTCTCTGGCTTCTCAACTGGGAATTTCAATGGTGACTGCTTAATTGCTACTGGCTCTCCAACATACAGATGGTTGTTTTGGACTCTTCCACTTCTGTTTCTGTAAGTCTACCTAATAAATCTCTCTGCATAATTATATAGATATATGGAGATAGAGGTATAGACGTGTATATATATATATAGATTCTGTTGATCTAGAGAATCCTCACTAATAATATTTTGGTACCGGGAGTGGATCTAGAGAAATAGAATTGTCAAGAAGAATTTAACTAATTGGTTTAGTTGTTCCTGGAATTGGCTTTCTAATTCACTAAGAGGTAAGTTGCCATGACCTATCCTTCTGATAATGTAAAGAATCAGTGGTATGAACTGTTCATAGTACTGAACAACCTAGACCTATTTGATTATCCTAGTTCACAATTTGTGACCTGCAATGAATTTAGTAATTCTATGTGCAAAACATTTTTGGAAAAGTAAGAAATTCTGATAGTGGCTGACTGCTCTTATCATGTCTGGACAAAATAATAAAGGAGACTCATGAACTCCAAAAGTGCATACACAGTCTAACAGCTTCTAATTGTGAAGATAAAATAATAAATGAAAACAAGGAGCTTAAATATTCGAATTCCCAGCCCCCTACATTCATAAACAATCTTAAAAATTTCTAAGTATTCCCTGAAAGAAAATCTTCTCTTCTTTAGCTGTAAGGTTGAAGTTGTCAAAAACTGAACACAAGCCCTCATAATTTGGTTGGTTGATTACACTCTACATTTAGTTCTTAGCCTCAAAGGGCATCCAAAGTTAAAGAGAGGGTACTAAATCAGAATAGAGATGGGTCACGAGATAGGACCTTTTTGATGATTTGTTGCATTCTGTCTATAAGTATCTTGTTGAGAAGTTTTACATCATTATTCATTAAAGACACTGGCCTGTAGTTCTGAAATTAGTGTAATGCTAGCTTCCAGGATTTCATTTGGAAATACATCTTCCCTTAAATTTTTTAAAGAGCTTGAGAAATGTTAGCATTACAGTTTCTCTAAAGTTCTTTCAGAATTCAGCAATGAATCCATTGGGTCCTAGAATTTTTTAGTTGATATATTTTTATCACAACATCAATTTGATTTCCTGTTATTTCTGGGTTTTATGTCTTTTTGGTTCAGGTTTTAAATTTCTATGTACCTAGGATTTTGTTCATTTCTTTTAGATTCTCTGATTCATTGGAGTACAATTTTTTCATAGTAGTTACTAGTGATCTTCTGGATTTCAGTGGTTCCCCTATGGTTTCACATTTTTCATTTCTAATTGCATTGATGAAAGCCTGTATTTCTTTCTTTTGTTAAGTTTAGGTAAATATTTTTCAATTTATTCTTTCAAATAATGAGCTCTTCAACTTATCAATTCTTTGCATTTTATTTTTCATCTCAATTTCTTCAGTTTCAACTCTGATATTTTTTATTTCATTCACTGTAGTAGGCTTGGGTTTTATGCTGCTCTTCATCTACTAGATCCTTATGGTTCATGGTTATTTACTTGAGCTTGCTCAGTTTTTCCATTGTGGGCATTCACAGAAATAAGTTTCCTTCATAGGACTGATTTTATTGTGACTCAAAAGTTCTTCTACTTTGTTTTGGCTTTATCATTTGATTCCATGAATTGTTTAATTTTTTCTTTGGTTTCATCTGTTACCCACTGAATAGTCAGCAGCATGTTATTTAATGTCCAAGTGTTTGTAAGTAACATTTCTGTAGTTTCTTTTGTGATTGATTTTTACTTTTAGTGCTCTATGATCTAATGGTACACATGGGAAATTTTTTATATTTTACTATTTATCTGAGAAGGCTTTAAGGGCTAACATATGGTCTATTTTGGAGAAAATTCTGTATGCTACTGAGAAGAATGTGCATCCTATTATATTAGGGTAGAACACGCTGTAGATTTATATATTAAGACCATTTGTTTGAAGTATGGCTCAGCTTCAATAGTTGTTTGTGAATTTTTTGTTTAGTTGATCCATCTATTTGTAAAAATGGTGTGCTGATGTATTTATTTGTTGTTTTATGTCTGGTAGTATTTCTTTTATGAAATTAGGTACAACAGCATTTGGTGCATATATATTTACCACTGTTATCTCTTCCTGTTGATTTTTTCCCTTAACTAATATTTAGTGTCATCCTTTCCATCTTCTAATTATTTTAACTTGAAATCCACTTTGAGAATAAAATTACTAACCTTGATTGCTTTAGGAGTCCTAGTTCATAGAATATTGTTTTCCACCCTTTGATTTTTAGTCTATGAATTTCTTTTTGGATTAAATATGTTTCTTTTATGCAGCAATGTATACATATTTTTTGGTCTGCCAATCCATGTCTTTTAATGGGAGTTGAGGAAATTTACACTGACAGTTATTGCTGAAAGGTCTTGAATTATTTGTCATTGTATTATTTTTCCATTGTTCATTCCTTTATTTTTCCCTTTTTGTTTAGCTTCTCAACTCTGCTTCCATCGGAGTTTTAGACTTTGCTCATTTCATTGTCTCTGCCTAGGACATTCTGGACTATTTTTGGAGTGTTGATCTGGATGATAAAATAGATAAAACCCTCCAAGACATAGGCACAGGAAAGGATTTTCTAACCAGAATCTTATTTGCACAAAAAAATAGCCTCAAGAATTAACCAATTGGATTATATCAAATTAAAAAGCTTCTGCATGGCAAAGAAAACCATCAATACACTGAAGAGACAACCTATAGGATAGGAAAACTTTGTTCTAGCTATTCTTTGGACAGATGATTTATACCTATAATTTACATGTAACTCTCCAAGTTACTACACAAAATAAAAGAAGAAATAAAAAATTGAGCAACTGAAATAGACAATTCTCTGGAGAAGAAGAACAAATTGTCCATAAGTATATTAAAAAATTATTCAACATCTATGCTCACAAGAGAAATGAAAATTGAAATAACATTGAGATCCTATCCTACTCCAGAAAAATTGGTTATTATCACAAAAGCAAACAATACCAAACCTGGAAAGTCTACAGGGAAAGGGAAACCTTTACACTGTTGGTGGGAATGTAAACTAGTACAACCACTTTAGAAATCAATATAGAGACTCCTCAAAAAACTAAATATGCAAATTGCATTCAACCCAGCAATTCACTTCTAGATGTTTTCCCAAAGTGTTAAAGACATCATACCACAGTGAGACATTTATAACAGAATTTATACAGCACAACTCATAATAGATAAATCTTGGAAACAACCTATGTATGTATCAGCAGATGAATGGATAAAGATAATGTAGGATTTATGCATAATGGAGTACCATAAAGAAGGATAACTTTGAGTCATTTGTAAGAAAATGGATGCATCTTAGTATCATAGATTTAAGTGAAATAAATCAGACATACAAGCTTAAAATCACACAGATTCTCTTGTATGAGAAACTCAAAGTATAAACACATTTTGTAAAGAGATAGACAACAAGAACAGGGGCATAGATCTTCTGCAAATGGAAAGGCAATCTAAAGACTGAGCTATGTGGAGGGTAGGAAGAGGAAGGGGAACAAAAAGAATTAAGATATATTAAGTGTATGTACCTACTCCTAACATAAATGTAAATATTATGTGCTACAAATATTTACCAATAATTTTTTTCTAAAAAAATAAAAGAATGGGATTCTTGTACATCAGGTTGGAGATCTATGAGAGGCACCAATGAATCTGGAGACATTGAACTCCTAAATTCTTTTTTTTTTCCCCTACTAAGTTTATTGGTACATTAGGTATACATCCTAAATTCTTTTTTTTTTCCCCTACTAAGTTTATTGGTACATTTTAGGTATACAGTACAGTTACATTCACCATTAGGATCTTGTACCTTTACATGATGTGTCTTGTTCTTATTTTTTCTCCATTACCCTGCCCTCCCTTCACCTCCTCCACCCTTCCCTATTTACAAAGACTGTTTCCATGTTTTTCATTTTCTCATATTTTCCCTTTCTTTCCTTTCCTCTAACCCTCCCACTTCCCCTACTCCTTTAGATGCTTTCTTCCTATTTCACAGTATCAATTATACATTTTCATCCTTATTTATGTTTTTAATCTTTCACACGAGAGATACTAAATTCTAAGCTCCTAAACTTTGTTGATATTATTTTGCCAAAGGAAGTGATTTTCCCCACTGTCAGTACAAAAGGCATCCTAAACACCTTCTCTCCTATACTGAGGCAGACTCCTCTATACCTCAGGCCTGCTCCTCCTACATATGCAGAAATCAATCTTATGTTGCCTATGAAAATAATAATGATGTACTCTGATGCAATTACCAAGCAAGACAATGCCGACACTCCTCAGAATCCACCCACACCATCCACTTTTATCTATAGGCCTATAACCAAAGTCAAAGCTCAGAATCCCCCTGAAGTTAACATACACAGTGCAACTAGTGAGAAGGTATTCTATATTCTCAAATAATTTCTTGAGTTTTCTAGTTCTTACAGGCGGAATTCTGAGGAATAGTATTGGAATGCATGTTATGAGTATGAGATAATGGTGAAAGAAACAGAAATCTGAATTAGGCTGAGTTTCTGATTTTTATTTGTTTTTTTGTTTTGTTTTGTTTTGGGTACCAGGGATCGAACTCAGGACCCTGAGCTTGCAAGGAAAAATCAGTACCATTGAGGTAAATCCCCAGCAGGCTGAGTTTCTTTATATGGGCCCATTAAGTAGAGATTCTGAATTTAATGTTGCAGCTCATAGGGCTTAAAAAGGTGCTAATAGCTTATTAGCTGGCTGAACTGCATATCAAAAGATGGCCCTATATGAATGAACTGAAAGTACCTGATATTCCTTAGATTACTGTTAATGCGGGTAATCAAAGGCTCAGAGAAATGGGAATGCTACAATAGATTTTCCAGGTAAAACTGAATGCTCCACACTGGAAGGGTCCAGAAAATGTACTCTTCATAAATCTCATATTACTACTTTTTAGATAGCCACTTCTTCAGTGATATGTGTACCTGCAAAGCTGAACAGAGATCTGACCCAAAGTTTTAAAATATTAAAGGAGATGTTTCTTAAGAAACAGATTTGTTGGTTTTATTTATTTCACTTAAGAGTATGGCCTCATTATGCTCTATTTTCCTATGAATGACTCTAATTTCTTATTCTTTATGACTGAGTAGTACTCCATTTTATAGAAAAAACACACCTTCTCCAGTCTCCAACTGCTGGGCAATTGGGCTGTTTCCAAGTTTTAGCTACTACAAATTAGGCCATACACTTAAGTGAAATAAATAATACACACATATGTAAGTACCGAATAGTTTCTCTAGTGCAAAAAACTAAAAGTATAAGTAAGATTCAAATCGTATAACTGACAATGTGAAATAGGAAGAAAAGGGCTAAAGGTGCAGGGGAAGTGGGAAGGGTAGGGGAAAGGAAATAAGAGAAAAGAAAAAATATGAGAAAAGGAATAAAATGGAAACATAGTCTTTGTAAATAGGGGAGGGGAAGGGGATGAAGGGATGGTAGGAGAATGCAGAAGAAATAAGAAAAAAGATCTATCATGTAAAGGCACAAGATCCCAATGATAAATGTAACTGTACTGTATACTTAAAAAGTACTGATAAACTCAACAAAAAAAGAAAGAAACAGATTTGTGAAGGGAATACAAACTTGAGGGTCCTTTCACTGAATATCTCTGTATGGCAGACCTTAGGTAGGGACCACAGTTACTCAAGTGGGAAACAAAGCCTATGGATTTAATAGGATCCCAGGGGTTAAGTGGCAGCACTCAAGTGTCAAAGGTAAGATGGGCATACTTACTGTAATGGACAGAAGAAAGAAAGCAATGATCAAAATGGCCTGGCATGATTAGATATATGACATCGGCCTTAGTCATGTTGTTCTCAAAAGTGAAATAGATCAAAGCCTATTACATTTTTACTGGATTTATATAAGAAGAAAATCTTTAGACAAATGAACAAAAGTCTACTTCAACTCATAGCAACAGAGAATCATGCTCCCTCAACCAATTCCAAAAAAAAATTCCAAAATTCCAAAATCACTTTATAGGCCTAGAATAAAGGGGAGGCCAGGTGCTCTTGAGAAAAGACCCTAGAGGACTACCAAAAAGTTATATTGTCAATCTTTGTCCCTATCCTTCCACAAAGGGAACTAAGATCTTTTACCAAGGCAACCATACATTTTGGAAAAGGAAATAGATATTTTGAGGACTACTGAACACTGATTCTGAATCAATGGCAATTCTAGAAGATCCAAAATGTCACTGTGGCCCTCCAGTAAAAGTAGGGGGTGTGGAGTCGTGTGATCAATGGAGTTTTAGCCATGCTTCAAGTCACTGTGGGTCCAACAGATTCCCAGATTCATCTGTGATCATTTCCTCAGTTCCATAATGCATCATTGAGATATATATACCTAGTAGTTGGTAAAGTGCCCATGTTGGTTCTCTAACCTGTGCTATGAGGGCAGCATGGTTTGAAAGCCAAGGAGAAGCTATGCAAGTTGCCACTACAGAGTAAATTTTTAAAATTTTAAAAATTACTTCCCTGGAAGCATTCCAGAGGTTAGTGACACCATTAAGGACTTCAAAGATGCAGGGGTGGTGATTTCCAACATACTCCCGTTTAACTCTCCCCTTTTACCAGTGCAGAAGATGGGTAAATCTTAGAGAATGATGGTGGGTTATCATAAACTTATCAAATGGTGACTCCAATTGCAGATGCTGTACCAGATGTGGTTCCTTGCTGACCAGATTAATACATCTCCTGGTACCTGATGTACAGCTACCGATTGGCCATGTGCATTTTTCTCCACATCTATTCATAATGCCCACAAGAAGCAATTTACTTTCAACTGTCAAGGCCAGCAACATACCTTTACTTTGCTACCTTAAGAGTATGTTAACTCTCCAGCTTCATGTTACAACGTAGTTCACAGGATCTTGACTGTCTTTCTCTTCCACAAGGTATCAGACTGGTGCACTATATCAGTGACATTATCCCAATTTGACCAAATGAGCAAGAGGTAGCAACCACTATGGACTTCTCAGCAAAGAATTTGTATGTCAGAAGATGGAAAACAAATCCAACTAAAATTCAAGTTCCCTCTACATCAGTGAAAATTCTAGGAGTCCAGTGGTGTGGTACATGCAGTGATTTCACATACAAGGTGAAGGATAAGTTGTTGTATCTGGGATCTCCTAAAATCAAAAAAGAGATACAATGCTTAGTGGACCCATTTGGATTTTGGAAGCAATGCATTCTGCACTTGGAAGTGCTACTCCCATCTATTTCCAAGTAAACTAACTGTAGAGCTGTTAGTTTTGAATGGGGCCTTGAATAGTAAGTCCAGGCTATTGTACCATTTGGGTCACATGTAAAGCAAACCCAATGGTGCTTAGTGTCAGTGGCATATGGGAATGCTGCTTGGAGCCTCTGCCAGGCCCACACAGAAGAATCACAGGGGAGGCCCTTAGGATTTTGGAGCAAGGATCTGCCATCATCCCCAGACAACTATTCACCCTTTGAGAAACAGCAGCTCCTGGCCTATAACTGAACCTTAGTAGAAGCTGAGTGCTTTTCTATGGGCTATCAGGTTACCATGCTCCTTGAGCTGCCCATTATGAAGTTGGTGCTGTCTGACCCACCAAATCATAAATTTGGACATGCACAACAGCAGCCCATCATCAAGTGGAAGTGATATATATGTAATTGGACCCATGAAAGTAAAAAAGGTAGGCATAACATGAAGAAGCAGTCCAGAGGCTCATGGTTCCTATTCTTGCTATACTCCCTTCTGTTCCTTGGCACGTACATATGTCCTCATGGAGTGTACTCTATGATTAGCTAAGAGAAGACTAAGGCCCTTAGGGCCTGGTTTATAGATAGTTCTGCGTGTTATTCAAGCACCACCCAAAAGTGGACAGCAGCACTATCCCTTTTTAGTACATTCATAAATGTCATCAGTAAAGATAAATCTTCATAATGGATAGGACTCTGAACAGTGAACCTGGCTATATATTTTGATTGGATGAAAAAATGACTAGATGTGCAACTTATACTGATTCATGGAATGTAGCCAATAGTCTGTTTAGAAGATCAGGAACTTGAAAGAAACATGACTGAAAAATTAGCGACAAAGACAAAGAAATATATGAATGGGCAAAGGGTGTGACAATATTTGCATCCCATGTAAGTGCTCACCAAAAGGTGATCTCAGCAGAAAATGATTTTGATAATCAAGATGATAGGATGACCTGCTCTGTGGATAGCAGACAACCTTTTTCCTCAGTCACCATTGTCTTTGCCCAACAGGCCTGTAAAGTGGTAATAATAGCAAAGATAGAAGTGATGAATGGGCTCAACATTGCATGAACTTCCTCTCACCAATGCTGACCTGGATACAGTCACTGCTAAATGATCAGTCTGCCAGCAGCAGAAACAAACAATAAACCTCTAGAATGGCACTGTTTCCCAGGGCGATCAGCCTGCTACCCAGTGACAGGTTGATTATACATAAACATTTCCATCTTGGAAAGGGCAGAAATTTGTCCTTACTGGAATAGAGACTTATCTGGGTATGGATTTTCTTTCCTTGTATGTAATAGTTCTGCCAAAATTATAATCTGTGGATTTATGGAATATCTCATCCACCATCACAATATTCCTACATAGCACTGCTTCTGACCAAGGAAAGCCATCCATGTACAATTGAGTGTGGCAATGGCTCACGCTCTTGGAATTCATGGCTATTACTATATTTCTTATCATCCAGAAGCACTTAGAGTGACAGAAAGGTGGAATGACCTTTTAAAAACACAATTACAGCACCAGCTGAGCCACTGTGTTCCAGGGGTTATATAGACTTCTAATCAACATCTGATATCTGGAAATATTTCTCCCACAAGAAGGATTCACAGGTCCAGGAATCAAGGAGGTTGGGGAATAGGAATGGCCCTGCTCAGCATTATCCCTAGTGTTCCTTAGGCAAAAATTTTGTTTTCTGTTTTCATAACTTTATGCTATACTGGATTAGTGGTCTTAGTTCCAAAAGGGAGAAGGCTTGTATCAGGAAGTACAACAATGATCAACTGAATTGGAAGCTAAGACATACCTTTGGTGTCGAGGGGCTTCTAAGGCCTCTGAGTCAAGAGGCTAAAAGGGAGTTGCAGTGCTGGTGGGGGTCAATGATCCATAGTATTAGAGGAAAATTGGACTACTCTTCCACTACAGAGGCAAGTAAGAATATATTTGGAGTGCAAAATATCCTTTGGATGCTCCCCAGGATTACTTTGACTTGATATAGTGCTCTGTGGGAAACTAGTCCAATGCAGGCAGGAAGACAAATGGCCCAGAACTTTCAGGAATGTATCCTCTTGACAGGTAAAGAACAAGCTGAGGTGCTTGTTGAAGATTAAGGAAATAAAAATGGGCACTAGAACACAGTTATAAATGCCAACTATGACCACATGAATGGCTACAGAAATAAGATTGTGATTGTGATAAGTATTCCTTTCCTATTTGGTTAATATGCTTGTGCATATGCACACATAAATTAAATAGATATCTTTGTTTTCTCCTTTGTAATATGATGTTGACTGACAATATCACTAACTAGTACTATTAAATTTACATTAAATTTTTAAGTTCTGGAATGTCAGGTCAGTGGTAAGCATCACTGAAAGAAAAACTTTACCTTCTCTTCTGGGAGGGAATTAACACATTTTGTATGTAGGACAGATCTATCAAGATAAACATAATTAATGGACCAGGGATTTAGCTCAGTGGTGCTGCCGCCTGCCTGGCAAGCTCAAGATCCTGAGTTTGATCCCTGGTACACCCCCCAAAAAAGATAAACATAATTATGAACTTGATATTTATTTAAATTTAAGTATGTTTTAAGGAGATCAACATGACAAGGGTTCTCATGTGGTCATTATGAGATATGTCAACCTGATTTGACTACGACTTACGTGGCAGATTAGTGGAAGTCTGGGTGGTTGACAGACATGCAGGACAGCAAATTGAAAGAAGATACACCTCAGATGTGGGTGGCACCAAGTAATCAACTTGCAGCCTGGATGGAATAAAAAGGGAATTAAGAAGGAACTTTTCTCACTTTTGGAGGAGGTACTGTGTTTGCTTTGCCTTTGGATTTAATCTCTAAATTCTTTAGACTTCTAAAGTCTTTAGTCTTCTAACACTGACCTGCATCAGAGACTACAGAGAGCTTCCAAGTCTTCAATCTTTGACTGATACTGGGTTCTCTGGTTCTCCAGTTCACAGAGAGCCATTTGGACTCTTCCACTTCTGATCCTATAAGCCTACCTTAAAAGTCTCTCTGTATAATTATAGTTTTATATTGATTCTCTTCCTCTAGAGAACTCTAATACTACATGGATATACAGATGGCAAATAAGCACATGAAAAGATGCTCAACACCATTAGTCACTATGGAAGTGCAAATTAAAAATGCATTGAGAAACTGTTACCTACCAATTAGAATGGTTCAATTTTTTAAGGTGTGATAATAGCATATGCTGGTAAGGATACAAGGCAATTGAAAGTCTCATATACTCCTGATGGGTATGTAAAGTGATTAGGAAACATGTGGCAGATCGTTATACAAGTAAACAAATATTACTCTACGACCCATCAGTCCTATTCCTTGATATTTACTCATGAGAAATAAAAACCTGTGTTCATACAACAGCCTGCTTAGAAATGTTTATAACAGGTTTAATCATAATCACAAAAAAACAGAAACAAATTGTGAATGGATAAGCAAATTGGAGGATGTTGCGAACAATAGATATAACCAATATTATCCAAAATGAGATATCTATTCATGCAATAACATGAGAGAATTTCAGTGCAATTTTTGCTAATTACAAGAAGCCCAATAAGACTGAGGGTACAGTGCTTACCTTGGCAAGTATGCAAGATATCTTGGGTATAATTTTTAGCACCAACCAAAAGAAAGTTCCAAAGGAAGCCCACCGAAATATATACTGTGCAATGCCATTTGTTTGACAATCTGGTACAGACAGAACTACACAGAATTTTAAAAATTAGTGCTTACCATAAAGTGGGGTGGAAAGAATATTGACCTAAAACCAGCACTGTGAAGATGTTTGGGGGTTGATGGAGCTATTCTGTACCATGGTTGTGATATAAATACAGGATTCCAATATTTGTCAAAAATCTTTGTAACTATAGACTACAACATCCACAGTTAATAATTTTACTGTTATATAAATTTTAAACTAAACCAAAGTTAAATTAGATTAAAAAGCTTTTAAGTGTGTAGGATTAAAAAAATGGTAGAGCTTTAGTTTGAGCTTTTTCCTACTGGAAATACAGACACATATCAACAGAAAATTAAGTATCTAAAAACACTCATGTGGTCACGAAGGAACATTATAGAAAGCATCAGAAGATTCAGTCATCCTCCCCCTCTGTCCTTTATGTCCTTAAAAGGTCCTTTAGCATTTGTTTTATCCACAGTCAAGTAAATTGTTAATTTTTTTAAGGATACAATATAGATTTCAGAACTAGACAAGATTGATTTCAAATCCTCTCACCTTCAGTTTTATGTTATATGATGTGTGAGGCAGCCTATAAACCTGCAGAGTCCCAAGTTCATGTATAAAATGGCAATACAAGCGATACTGTCCTAAAAAATGTAAATTGTCCTCTGTTTGACAGTGTACTGTTTTGTGACACTGTGCGAAAATAGATACTCTCACATTTAAGTGCATACAAAAAATCTCTGATGAATGAATAAAAGTAATTACAGTGCCTACTTTTGGTATATGGACAATAGGAATTTGGTAGACAGGAGCAAAGAGCCTAAAGAAAACTTTGTTACTATTTTTTTCATTGAGTTTATTGGTACTTTTTAGGTATACAGTACAGTTACATTCATCATTGGGATCTTGTACCTTTACATGATATATCTTCTTTCTTATTTTTTCCCCATACTGCTCTCTTCCCTTCCCTGACTCCAACCTTTCCTATTTACAAAGACTTTGTTTCCAGTTTTTCCTTTTTTTCACATTTTTTCTTCTCCCTTATTTCCTCTCCTCTCCCCTCCCCTTCCCATTTCCCATTTAGCCATTTTCTTCCTACTTTGCATTATCAAATATACCATTTGAATCTTAGTTACACTTTTACTTTTTCACACCAGAGAAACTATTCAGTATTTACACATGTGTCTTATTTCACTTAAAAGTATGGCCTCAATATGCATCCATATAGCTATAAATGACTTTAGTTTCTCATTCTTTATGGCTGAGTAGTAATCCATTTTATAGAAAAACACATTTTCTTTATCCATTCTGCAGCTGGTGGGCACATGGGCTGTTTCCAAGTTTTAGCTATCACAAACTGTGCCTCTATAAACATGGTTGCACATTTATCACTGTCATATGATTTTTTAATTATTTTGGAAAGATACCCAGCAGGGGAAGAGCTGGGTCAAATAGGACTTTTAATCCTAGTTGATTAAGGTATCTCCATATTGATTTCCACAGTGGTAGCACCAGTCTGCACTCCCTCCAACAGTGAAGAAGAGTTCCTTTCTCCCAACAACATTGCCAGCATTTGTTATTGGTTGATTTCTTGGTAGCAGCCATTCTTTCTGGGTTCAGATGGAATGGCAATGTTGTTTCATCTTCATCTCTCAGACGATCAATGATGTTGAATATTTTTTCATATATTTGTTTGGTACTTTTAGTTCTTTGTGTCTGATTATTTCAGCTTCCCATTTTTTAATTGGATCTTTATATTGGGGGGGGCCTGATTTTTTTGTTACCTCTTGTCAGACTCTTCTTTTTCTCTTTCAAGTTGTTATTGAAATATTGTAAGAGTGCTCCTCAAGAGAAGGGCGACGTGGCTTGTTGTCATTCATCAGCTCTGGTCTGCCATCCTAACAAGGCAAGCGTTTCCTCAGTTTGCCTGTGCTGATATACAGTTCATCACTGGAAGCTACTGCCACTCAGGAAATTCATAGACCGGAGATGTTGTGGAGCATTCCACTACCCAGCACCTTCTCTAACACTCTATAGAGTTCTTGTAGTAGACACATCACTACTTTAAAATACTTTGAAACATTTCATCTATTTGGTAAACATAGAAAAAAATTAAATTAATCAATATTTTAATGTACAAAATTATGTTTACAGATGAAGGAAGCAAGGCTTAGAAAACTTTAAAAAATATAATAGCATCACACAGCTGTTATTACAGATGGGCCTGGAAACTCCCTTTTGTTTCCCTAAATGAGCTCTTTCCTATCTATTATGTTTCCTCCCCCTCAAGACTAAGCCACATCATTTGTATTTTTCTCCTTCCCTTACTTCTTATACTACCTAGTATGATAAACACATAATGCCGGGAGAAGTTTCTTCATGGTATTTCCTTCTATTCTCTTTCAAATGATGTTTGTATAACCTTGGAAAATAGAGGTTGTGCTTCCTTCAGTGCAGAGGACGACAAGTTCCCAGTTCAGGTTAGTAAGGACTGTCTCCTTGCCGGAGAACAGTTGGGCAGGTTTTGCTACCAATTTCTTCATAATATTGGGATTTTCTAAAATTATTGATCCCCAACAGTGACAAAGCTATTCTGTGTGTAACATCTAAGCCACTCCTCATGACTCCCTTGGGATGTATGAGGAGGGAAGCAGACTGAACCAATGCAAATGTAAAGCTTTTGCTTCCTGTGGTGCTGAGTAATAAAGTCACAGGGGTCTGTGCCACAGGTTAATTAGTTTGCTTGCAGTAGAGCAAAATCACGGTTCCTTCAGAGTTCCTGACAATAGTAAGTACTCTACATATGCTCATTTACTTTTTAAACACATTTCATTAGTCAGTGTTCAAATTGGTTCAATTTAGTGACCTTTGAATGTATACAAAATCCTTCTTTTTTTCCCTCATTAAGTTTATTGGTACTTTTTAGGTATACAGTACAGTTACATTCATCATTGGGATCTTGTACCCTTACATGACAGGTCTTGGTTCTCATTTTTTCCCCTTGTCCCTGTCCTCCCTTCACCCCCTCCTCCCCTCCAAACTCGTTCTTCTGAATATTTCACTAAAATATAATTGGTTGATACAGAAAATCCAGTTTTTGATACACAAAGACACAACACTATAACCCATTAAATGGTAATACAAATGTCTTTACCACTTATAACAATAAAAAATAAGTCCTATTTAAACAAATAAATAAAATGCATTTTTTATTCTGAACAACCAGATCAATATGAAAACTAATTATGGTTATTGAAATAGTACTAACAATTAAACAACCCTAAATTCCCACTGTCTGAAGTGCGTATGATTTCAGATTCTATTGAGTTTAATTATCGTAATATGGCATATAATTTACCTTGAAAAAAATTATTTTTCTAACATTTGAAATCTATAACTTGGCTATTTAAAAATATGACATCAGCTGAGTCACCAGTAAATTGTCATTTTTTATAAAGTTTGTTGGTAATTACAGTACAGTTACATTCACCATTGGAAGTTTGTACCTTTACATGATGTATCTTGTTTCTGATTTTTTTTCTCAGTTCCCTGGCCTCCCTTCACCCACTTCATCCTTCCCTGTTTACAAACTTTATTTTTCTGGCCATTCTTATACAGTCTAGTTTACCACATATTATAAAAATCCCTACTACATATACAAAATTCTATTTTGTTTAGCTGTTTGTTAATAAAGCTTTTGGAAAATTATTACATTCCAGATTTATCTTGTTGTGGGAGCATAATCCTGATACCAACACTAGACAAAGACTTCACATTCTATAAATAACGGTTGCAAACAATATTCATGTCTCATGAGCAGAAACACAAACCAAAGCTAACAATATATAAAATGGATAATGTATCATGATCCGTTGAATTTTATTCTAGGAATACAAGGTTGTTTCAACATACAACAATAAGTAAATTAATTTATAACAATAGAATAAAGCCTTTTCAATAGATGCCAAAAAAGTATTTAGCTGGGAATTGAGAAAAAATAAGAACCAAGATAGATTATGTAAAGATGGTTTTCCAATGATGAATGTCATTATATTGTATGCCTAAAATGTACCAATAACATTAATTTTAAAAATAAAGAAGGACTTAACCAAATCCAACCTTTTGAAAATTCTCAGTAAACTAGAAATCAAAAGAAATTTCCTCTATGCTATAAAGGATAACCATGAAAAGCTACAATAACATTGCTCTTAAGGAAAAAAAACAAAAAACAAAGCAAGAATATTTTCTCTTACTAATTCTATTCAACATTGCATTTGAGGTCCTACCCAGAGACATAAAGAAAAATAAAAGGGATATTTAAAAAGAAGAATTAAGAATTCTACCTTTCTAGCTAAATGGATGCAACTGGAGACCACACTCTTAAGTGAAATAGGTCAGACACACCTGTATAAAAATCACATTGTTTCTGTGTTGTGAGAATCCAAAAGTGTAAATAAGGTTCAAAATGTATAATAGATATTGTGAAATAGGAAGAAAATGTTCAAACAGGAGGGAGAACAGGGGTGGGGGCCAAGGAAAGGAGGAAAAAGAAAAACAATGAAAAAAGAAGGAAAGATTGGAGATAAATCTTTTGTAAATGAGGGAAAGAAGAGTTGAAGGGTGGGGAGAGGAATGGGAATAAAAAATCAAGATATGTCACATGCCAGTGAAATTCCTGTGATGAATGTGTTCATTATGTGTATCTAAAATATACAAATGAACTTAATTCATTGAAAATAAATAAATAAAGTAATAATAAAACCCTGTATTCCCAGATAGCATAATTACCTATTATTGGAAATTGAAATTTCTAAAAATATGAAATGTCACAGAATACTGGGATACAACTTTTAAATGTGCAAAATTTGAGAGATTTTAAAGTAGATCTAAGTAAATAGAAATAAATGTACTCAAAGATGAAAAAATATTTATCATTAATAGGGAGTCATTTTCCCCAAATTAATCTAGAGTTTCAATTAAATTCTAGTTAAAACCCCAGTGTGATTTTTCCACAAAATTTGGAAAACAGTGTAAAGAACCAACAAAACAAAATAATTTTGAAAAATAGTATTGAAGTTAGAAAATCCTTACCTGGTCTCAAGATTTATTTTAAAGTCATTGTAATCAAGAAAACATAGCACTGGTACATGGACAAGCACCTATGTCGGTGAAATACTTCAGAGTCCTGAAGCATATAGGTATGTTTGGGCAGTTAAGTTTTTACAAAGGTACTGGTATAATTAAATGGGAAAAAGACTGTCACTTCAACAAATAGTTCAGTGTACATGTGAGTGCAAATTAAGTGAAGGATAGAAGTATCCTTACATTAAATCATACAAAACAAAACAAAACTGAAAAGAACCATACTCTTAAATGTAAAACCTAAACTTGTCATAGAAAGAAACCTCTTAGAATTCAAATAACAAAATAAGAAATATAACTATTAACCTAGTAAAAATCACTGATATTCAAATCACTGATAATAACAACTGATGATGAAGTAAAGGCACTAAAATCTTCATACATTGCTACTGTATGTGCAAAATAGTGAAGCCATTCTGAAAACATTTTGATAGTTACCTATAAAATTTAATATATATGAATATACAACCCACTAATTCTACTCCTATGTATATCCTCAAGAGAAATAAAAATTAATGCCCATGCAAAACTTCATACCAAATGTTCATAAAAACTTTATTCACATTTGCCAAAAATTGGAATTAAGTGTTCATTAACTACATAAACAAAGTGTGCTGCAGCAGTGGAATATAGTTCAGCAATAAAAAGAGCAATTTTCTAATATTTATCCTGGATAAATCTTAAAAGTATCATGCTAAGCAAAAGAATCCAGACAGAAAAAGCAACAAAATACTGAAAGTTTCCATTTATATATCTTATATTCTGTATATGACCTTCTGGACAAGGCAAAATTACACACATTGAAATAGATCAGTGGTTTCTAGGGGATGGAGGATGCAGACAATCATCGATTATAAAGGAATATAGGAAAACTTCCTGAAACAACTGAAATTTCATGCCTTGATGTTGGTAGGGGTAATTACAAAACACAATAACACTGTTGAAAATCACTGATACATGGATTACAGTAGGTGTTAAATAAGTTTAACTATCTTAAAAGGGAATTGTAAATTGTTTTCCTTTTTACCTACAGCATTTATATTTAAGGAAAGGATGTAGGCATTGACTTTTAGAGTCTCTGCTTGCTTAATGATTTCAGATCCTTGACAGAAAACAGACCTCCAATATTCTGGACAAAGCACGAACACAGAATTTTGGGATGGATGTTTGTCCCTTTTGTTATCTAAATTATACAGGTTAATATACAACTGACATACAATAATATACAATCAGATATCAATATATAAAAGCAATATTGAAAATATTTTATTTGAGCATCAATAAGGTAATAATTCTAATAAATTAACACACAACACAAAGTTGAAATCTAAAAGCTTATGATAATATACAGAGCTGGCTTCAATGGGAATATACTTGTAAACCTATCATTATTTTGAAACAGGTAAATAAAAGAAAGCATCAACTCTTTGTCCTGCTTTTCCTATATGACTAACACAATTGCTTCCTCCCCAAAAGAAAACATAAGTGCATGTGGTATCTGAACATGATTCAGATGATTCTACCTCTGCAGCAAACAGGTAAAACACACATGGGGAGGAAATCAGTGTAATTCTCATTGTGGAAAACTCCAGAGGAAAATGTTCCATTTCTTCCAGAAATCATTTACAGAAGGAAGCTGGTATAATTCATAGATGGAAAAGCCATAAGACACACATCAGCCATCTGCAATGTTTAGATCTTTTCTGGATCATGATTTCAACAGTGAACAAGATATGGCATTTCTAAGACAAAAATATAAACAGTGAATAGAACCAAATATTGTTAATATTGTCTGAGAATTTTATTTCTTAAAATGATAAAAATAGTATCTTATACAGATGAGCATTTTTAGAGGTGAGCATAAATAATGAATAAAAGAAGTAAGAGGTGTGATTATAGATTTAGAAAAGGATTGGTCATGGATTTGAAATAATTCAATCTGGGTGGTAATGAGAGTTCATTAAACTATCCTGTAAGTTCTTTTAAAAACTGCTTGCAACTTTCCATCATAAAATATTTAAAAAGATAGAGAGATGCACATAAAACTGAATGTTTCTTGAGCTTATTTTAGCTGGCTCTCATAATCAAAACACAATCTCAAACCTTATTATAGCCAACACTTGAAGGTATGAATAGGTTTAACCTTTCTTATTTTTTCCATTCAGATATAAATTTTCTTCACCATTTCTAAATTTGCATCTAATGATCTCTTCAGTTATAATTATCACTCAATATTTTAAAATGCATCCCTTCAGGATGACTCTCTAAATTGACCTTTACCACCATAAATTTGCTTCTTCGTGTGACTCCGGCATCATTAGTACCTACACTAAACAGAACTATAGAATCATTTGTGCTGAGTATGGTGCCACACACCTGCAATCCCAGCACTCTAGAAGGCTGATGCAGGAGGATCAAAATTTCCATTCCAATGTGGGCAACTTAACAGTTGTGTGAGATCTTGTCTCAAAAAAAAAAATATGGAAATGGGGTGGAGATGTAGCTCAGTGCAAAGGTCCTGGTTCAATCCCTAATCCTGGGGGGGAAAAAAAAGTTGTAAAAATGTCCTCTTTGAAAAGTGACCTCTTGTGTTTAAATATCACAACAAACTGTCAAGTTCCTTTCTACGTTGTTCCAACTTGGATTCTTTGTTATGGTAGCATGATCTGTACTTTCAGTTTGCCAACCTGTAGATGACAGCAGTGTTTATAAAAGAGGAGCCTACTGTGTTTTCCTATTTCTTTTTCCTAAACATTGCCTTTCCAGGAGGACACAGATCTTTTTTCCAACTTTGTATTCAGCAAGTGTTCAGGATATACTAGGCTCTTAAGGGGCAAAGTACTCATTGCCCTAAATCTGATTAGATAACACAAGGAAAAATATGTGTAAGCCAGTCATAGTGGCACTCATCTGTAAATTCTAGCACTTTGGAATGCTGACAAAGGAAGACAGCGAGTTCAGCTTCAGTTTGGGCAACTGTAAAATCATGGCTCAAAAAATTTTTTAGAAAATTATTTTATATTTACATTTTGTTAGCCCTGTAAATTCTAGATAATCTTTGAAAAAAATCTGTTTTACAGAAATTTTTAAACATAAATTATTTCAATCAAGGGAGATAAAAGCAACTTTGAGGATAAAGTAAAACAGTACTGGATTTTTAAAAAGAGGAAATTGCTCAAGTATTTGAAGCAGCTCCTGGTGAGTGTAAGTGCCTTCTAAGGCTTCCTGGAATGACATACTGTAGAATGGAAAAGATCTCATTGGATTGGATCAGTTGAATGGATTAGATTGATTGGACTGATGGTGTTACTTGAGTTGATTTCATCGAATTCAACTTAAATGTGTAAATGATCTCTTGGGGAAATAGAATAAAGGAGCCAATAAATGTGAGATAACCAAAGCGAGGAGCTTGAGTTTGCCTGATTAGATAACTGGAAAGAACTGTACATTCTTTAGCTACAGTTGACCAAGTTGAAACTTTTATGTAAGCTTGTATTAAACAAACATCTTCTGGGTTTATTCCACAAGCACTATTGACTCTGTAGTTCCAGGTAATAAAAAATATCTGAGCAGCTCTTTTAGAACAAACATGATGAGAAGATTGAAGCGATAGAAATCAGAAGAAAAATTTTGTTTGAATTCATCTGGGCATGAAATAACAAGGGCATGAACAAGCAATGAAAAGAAAACTGACCACAGGATTTTGTAACTTCACTCCCTTACTTGAAGTTTAAACCAGACCAAATTTATACCAAATTCTGTTTGTATCAAAAATCATGAAAGTTCCCAAATGTATTAGTATTAAAGTAGCCTTGCTGTCAGTTTGCTCACTGTATATATCAGGACCTAAATCATTTTTTACCTTGGGTATCAATACTAATAAAATAAATCAACCCCATTTTCCATTTTACTGGCCAACAAGCAGGTTATTCAAAGAGAATATTTTTGACAGTGTAATAAGCTCCCAAATAGGTCATGGACTACCATGTCTAGATAAGTGGCTCTCTTCTTCAAACTCTATTCTGTTTGTATCCATTTGTTTGCAAAGGAATAGAAGCCTCTGTATTAAAAAAAATTCCAAAATATTCATTTTTCAGTTAAGACAATAAGAAGAAAGATCAAATTGATTATAATAAGGAGTACTTTAGGCTGGTTGGGGATGATTCATTTTGGGGGACAAGGTCTGTAAGCATGGTGAATGAAGGGATTTATAATCTACAGTGTAGCATACTAGGATTTAGATCAAGAATGAGCCCCAAAACTCTTGTCCTCTCAGAGGCAGGGTTTCTGAAAGGTGGTTGGATCATGGGAGCACTGTATTCATCCACTGGTGAGTTCAGCAGCTGAGTGTGCCTTTGGGAGGTAGAGTCTGATCAGAAGAGGTAGGTTACTGGGGCATGACCTGGCTGGCTACATCTCCTGCTCTAGCTCCTCTCTTCTCTCTCCATTTCTTAGTTGCCATTATATAACCAGTTTTCCTCCACAGCTGACCCTTCTACCATTCTGTTACTGCACTGGAGCTGGCCAGCCGAGGACTGAAACTTCTGAAACTGTAAGCCAAAATAACCTCTCCTGCTTTAAACTTATGTTGGCTATTTTGTCCCAACAGCAAAAAAGAGATTAAGACACATAGTGACTATTCCTGAGCTTGACTTGGGCCAGCCATCCATCCTGTGGAGTTCTGAGGGGGAAAAAAGCCAGTGAGTAAAACTAAAAAGCATACGGATAAATTTGAGAAAACATGAGTACCCAAGCCATTCTTCTATGGAGCAATGGAGACCATTCATTTTCTACAGCTCAAACACAGATAAGATAGGTAGTCCTGGAGAGCCAAGACAAAGAATAGTGATATATGTGCACCCGTGTTCATAGCAGCACAATTGTAAAAGCTAAAACTTGGAAGCAGCCCAATTGCCCATCAGTGGGAGAATAGATAAAGAAAGTATGGTTTTTAAAATAAATTCAAAAGTGGACATCTGAAATGAACAGACATTTCTCAGACAAAGAAGTAAAAGCAGCAAGTAAATATATGAAAAAATGGTCCACATCACTGGTCATTCAAGAGATGCAGATGAAAACCACACTGAGATTTCACCTCACCCCACAAAGAATGGCTGCTATCAAGAAATCAAACAATAACAAATGATGGCAGGTTTTGGGGAAAAAAGAACCCTTCTCCATTGTTGGTGGGAGTGCAGACTGGTGCAACCACTGTGGAAGTCAATATGGAGATACCTCAAAGAACTAGGATTAGAGGTTGCATTTGACCCAGCCATCTCTCTGCTGGGTATCTTTCCAAAACAATTACAAGGGTCATACTACAGTGATATATGCACATCCATCTTTACAGTGACACAGTTTGTAAGAGCTAAAATTTGGAAACAGCTTACATGCCCTTCAGTTGGAAACTGGATAAAGAAGATGTGCTTTTTCTATGAAATGGTATACTACTCATCCATAAAGAATGAGAAATTAGTCATTCATAGGAAAATGGATACACACTGAGGTTATACTCTTAAGTGAAATAAATAAGGCACACATGAGTAAATGCCAAATAGTTTCTTTGATGTGAAAAACTATAATTGTAACTAAAATCCTAATGGTATAATTGACAACAAGAATAGGAAGAAAATGGCTAAAGGTGTGGGGGAAGTTGGAAAGGTAGGGGAAAGGAAATAAGGGAAAAGAAAAAAATCTGAGAAAACAAAAAAATGGAGATAAAGTTTCTGTAAATAGGAAAGAGAGGATCAGGTGAAAGGAGGGCAGGTGTATGGGGAAAAATGAGAACTGAGACCTGTAATATAAAAGTACAAGACCCCAATGATGAATGTAACTGTACTGTATACCTGAAAAGTACCAATAAACTCAATGAGAAAAAAGGAATACTACTCAGTCATAAAAAATGAGCCATTAGAGACATTTATATGTAAATAGAGGTAATACTCTTAAATGATATAAAGAGAACACACATGTAAATACCAAATAGTTTCTCTAGTGTGAGAAACTGAAAGTGTAAATAAGGACTAAAAGGTGTTATAGATAATGTGAAATAGGAAGAAGAAGGACAAAGAGGAAGGTGAAACAGAAGGGGTAGGGGAAAGGAAAGGGGAATGGAATTAATGTGAGAAAAATGAAAAATAATGGAAACAAAGTCTTTGTAGATAAGGAGGGAGGAAGGGGTTAAAAGGAGGGGAGGGGAATGGGGAAAAACTCGAACCAAGATTGAGTATGTAAAGGTACAAATTTCCAACAATGAATATCATTATATTGTATACATTAAATGTACCAATAAAATTAATTTTAAAAAAAGAAGGTATGAAGCAATAATACAGACTAAAAGGACAGCAGCAATAAAGCCAATAGAAATTTGAGAGAGCTCCAAATATATATTATACAATTTAAAGTTTCTTCTGATGTTACTGTAAAAGAAGGAAACATCTACAGAAATCTAAGCATCCACTGTTATACACACTGGTATTACGAACTATCCAAATAGAAAGATTTAGATCAGGTCACATAGAGCTGTCAACTAAACAAGTAAGTAGTAAATAAGTTGCATGTCAAGATACCTCTCAAGCTAGGCAGGTCTTTGGGCAGCTCAAGCCCACCTTCCACCCCCCAAGGGACAAAGCATTGGCTTCTCCAAAGCAATGCAGTTTTCATTCAAGGGTGTACATCATCAAGTGGCCACATAGAGGCCTAGAGAAGTGTGTGATGGAGTGGCTGGAGATATGCTCCAGGCATCAAGAAGAAAACTTCAAAGAAGGCATGAGCAGGAATAGGTAGGCTGGAGATTGAAGACACAGGCCAGGGAAAAGGCCTGATAAATACAGCTCTGGGAAAGCAGTAGGGAATTTCTCTTTGTAAATTGGTGATGGATGCTCTTTGTGACCATGTGGCCTTTTCTAGTGATATCCAACCCAGTGGTGGAGTGACTGCTCCAACAGTGCATGTGTGTCTGTGTGTGTATACATATGTGTGTGTGTGTGTATATATATATATATATATATATATATATAGAGCATCTTCAATATTTTAGAATACTTGATATAAAAAGTGACATTAAATTCATAATTTATTTATATTGTGATATGAAATGTCCATATTTCATTTGTAGTAGAAAGAGCAATTTCTTTAAAAAATAATACCCAACCTTATACATTTTAATAGTTGTAAAGAAATTTTATCACTGTATATTGGAACAGTCTGAACAATTTATTTTCATTATTCAACACATTCATTGAGTACCTTCTATGCACCAAGTGCTGCTCTAGGAGAATATAATAGTAAATAAGAGAGTCAAAAATCCCTGTCTTCCTAGAAGACCAAAAACAATGAGTAGGATAAACAAGATATATATGCTTCAGATAATGATGACTGTTAATGAGAAAACATAATCTGAGAAAATTATGCAGTTGCTATTTTAAACCAGGATCAGCAGGGATCTAGGGATGGCCTTATTTTTAAAAAGCGATATTTGACTCCAGACCTGAAAGAAATATAATTGGGAATGGCATGACCACATCAAACATAAACCATTATTTTTAAAATTACCTCACATAAACAACCTCGGGGTCTTTTTAAAATTTGAAAGGATTTTATTTATATCACATAAATGTAGTGTTTAATGTCTTTCCTAAATATATGATTATTGTTACATGGTGTTATAAAAATTTAAGGGCCATGCTTAAGAAGGTTCTCTATGGCTGCAATGACACAGTGACAGGAAGATCAAACAAAACTTTGTGGATATTTAAATACTTTTCGCTCTGATTATAAAGATACCAGGGCTAAAAAGGAGTGTGGTTTGTTTTTAGCATAAATTTCTCAAATAATGTATCTATTTTCCACTCTCATCTCTAAGATAGAAGTGGCCTGGGTTATAGACACCTATCACACTATTCTTTTCTCTACTGAACTGACTGCTTCTTTTTCTTTTCTCATTGAGTTTATTGGTACTTTTTAAGTACACAGTACAGTTACATTTAGCATTGGGATCTTGTACCTTTACATGACAGATCTTGGTTCACATTTTTCCCCTGTCCCTGCCCTCCCTTCACCCCTCCCCACTCTCCTATTTACAAAAACTTTGTTTCCATTTTTCCTTTTCTCATATTTTTTCTTTTCCCTTATTCCCTTTCCCCTATCCTTCCCACTTCCCCTACACCTTCAGCCCCTTTCTTCCTATTTCACATCGGAACTGACTGATTCTTAAGAGGAGAAAGTTCATTTTACCTGTCTACATTTCCATCTTGGCAAAGCCTAATGCCTAGGGGCCATTAATCAATGTTTGTTAATAAATTAACTTAGTTTTGAATATTTTCCTGTTTCTACAAGTAGTGTATGCTCATTACAGACACTGTAGAACGTGAAAAGAATTCCCCATTAGTAATATTCACCAAGGACAGCACTGGGATACAGCTGCAGGCCATCTGCTAGACAGAATCTATCAGCAGTTGTGGAGTGATCTCTCTCCCCTTCTACCTCTAAATCATAAATCCAGTCAAGGGAATGAGAAAAGGACAGTTGGCCAATGCCATTGTCATTCTTTCAGGCTGCACCTCATGCTGTCCTCATGTAGCTTTCTCCCTCCCACCTCTCTCTGTCTCTCTCTCTCTCTCTCTCTCCCT
This sequence comes from Fukomys damarensis, assembly GCF_012274545.1. Taxonomy (NCBI): domain Eukaryota; kingdom Metazoa; phylum Chordata; class Mammalia; order Rodentia; family Bathyergidae; genus Fukomys; species Fukomys damarensis. Next base: position 34,147,180 of record NW_022900941.1, on the reverse strand, counting down.
CTCTCTCACTCTCTCTCTCTCTTTCTGCAACTGCCACATACCCTGGCAACACAACTCTAAGACCAGGCCGTTCCTTCTAGGCTGCTGCTGAATTCATTAAAATCTCAAATACCCCTCTGCCTACAGAACTGTCAGAACCCTTCCATGTCACTCCTTTTCCCCTGGGAAAACCGTGAAATATAAAAATTCTGGCACCTTCAGTATGTTCCACATACCCTCTGCCCTGACACCACTTTGCACTTTTGCTCAACTCCTTGCTCCTATTTTCCCATCCAGTTCCTTAGATGAGGACTGAAACAAGGATCAACACACTTCTCTTGTCTTTATTATTTGCCAAGTGTTGTCTGCTTTCACTGAAACCTGAATCATCCTACGGGAGAAATTCTCTGTGGGTACCATTTCCACATACCAGGTACACAGAGGCAAGAGAAAAGGAGCCACACCTGTTTCATTCTCCAGCACAACTTCCAAACCTTTACTCCTCCACCAATCCATAAAGTCCCATTCTTTTTTTTTCTTTTTTCTTTTTTTTTTTATTGAGGTTATTGGTACAATCTAGGTATACAATACAATTACATTCATCATTGGGATTCCGTACCTTTACATAATAGGTCTTGATTCTCATTTTTCCCCTTGTCCCTGCCCTCCCTCCACCCCCTCCTCCTCTCCCCATTTACAATCACTTTATTTCCATTTTTTCATTTTCTCATATTTTTTTCTTTTCCCTTATT
>NW_022900941.1:34136481-34145889 GCF_012274545.1 Fukomys damarensis | reverse complement strand
CGATAGCAGCAACAGCTTTTCCAGGTTCTGCAGTCATCTGAACAAAATTATAGATGATGTAGGACAGTACTGTATCATACCTCTATGAATGTAAAATATCTAGTACCTGCTTTATGATACATAGTAGGGACCGTGCTTTATCAGAGCTACATTTAATTATATTACTCTAGAATGTTCTCTTTCCAGATGATGATTAAGAGGCTAATAGAATAAATGGTGCCAGGTACCACAGCAGCAACAGAACTTTGCTGTTATCTGGATATTATTCTTTTCTTTGTTTTGTTTTTTTTTTTAGTCCCATTCTTTACTTACCACCCAACTCTCTTGATGGCTATTGTCTACTATCTCCTGACCGATCACATCCTTATTTATGAAAAGTTTGATATTAGATAAGAGTCTTCCTCTCCAAAGCCCTGCCTTTTTCCTGTATGATTCCATTTCCTACATGGATGACTCAGCCATTGCTGTAGACTCTCAACCTTTGACTACTTCATCTGTACTTCACTGGCTCTCTTACTTTCCATCTCTAAAGACATACTGTTGAAACATGGCATTTCCAAAAAGTGATAATAATTCAGGCAGTGTGTTCAAATGTCCCAATAAATACTCCAAAACTACCATTCTTCTAGTAAGTTTGCATAATTATCTCAAAAATGATCAATAACCTCACAGACAGCTACATCTCAGAAATTCAATAATTCTTTGTGTGTAAGTATGCATGCCTGCACACATATGTTTGTGTGTTGGGGGGGTGAGTATGTGTTGTCCTGGAGCCTGAACCTAGGGCCTTCACACTGAACTACAATTCCAACTCCTTCCTCTTTTTTTTTAATTTTAAGACAGGGTCTTGCTAAATTGCTCAGTTGCTGCCCCAGCCTCTCAAAGCACTGAGAGCACATGGATAAGCACTACTACACTTAGCAACCATTCTATTTCAATATGCTAAGCTGTTCTGTCCTTGGTTCCTTTCATTCTTCACATCTGGCAAAACATAATCCCCAATTAATCCATCCATCTGCCTTCCCCAAGCCTGCACTCAAATCAAAGCATATATTTCAACAGAGCAAGAAATATTTACAAGAGAATAAACAAAAAAAGTTTGTAGAGCAGAGATTTACTCTAGATTAGTGGGATTATGAGGAGAAAATACAGACATAAATAAGCTTCAAAGTATTTCCTAATGCATTGTTGGATAAACTAAAAGAAAGACTCAATTCCTTCACTAATTCATTAAGAAACTGATATAATTTAAATTAGCACTGGCTAAAATTCCACATTAGTCCATTAAAAAACCATTTTATAAGTAAAGACATGATTATCATAATTACCAAATATTTACACAATTTTTAAGATTAAACGTACTTTCCCTTTTTCTTTTCTTCTCAGCAATGTAAATACAGACACTTAAAACAGTAAAATTGCATTATCTAAAATGAATGCTTGAAGTGTCACTGCCTTTTATTCAATTAATATAACTTAGCCTTGTTTTACTGCATTTAGAGATAGTTTTAGAGAATCGACATCTTATTTTTCCTTTTATGCACTTAGGATCAATGTAATTTAGATTTTGAAAGTAATTGAGGGTACTATTCATTTGGAATAAAGATCACTGTTGCCTGACATGTGAAACGTTATTCCACTTAAATATTTTCAAGGAAATTTATAATTCTAAAGTAAGGAAGCTGAAATTTGCTTTTAACAAAAATTCAATAGGGTTTCCAAATGTGTGTTATGCTTTATCTAAAATCAGCACGTACCATTTTGAATTTTATCACTGTTGCATATCATCTTATCTAAAATACCCAGGTGAAAAATCCTCTAGACTAGTTTTGACACCTGTGAAAAGAAAAGAATACATCAGCCATGTTACTTTTTTTTTATTAAGTTTATTGGTACTTTCTAGGCATACAATATAGTTACATTCATCATTGAGCTCTTGAATATTTACATGACATATCTTGGTTCTTATTTTTTCCCCATTCCTTTGCCCTCCCTTAATCCCCTCTACCCTTCCCTGTTTACAAAGACTTTATTTCCATTTTTACTTTGCTCGTATTTTATTTTCTTTTCCCTTATTTCCTTTCCCCTACACTTCCCACCTCCCCTACACCTTTAGCCCTTTTCTTCCTATTTCACAGTGTCAATTATACAATGTGAACCTTGTTTACACCTTTAGTTTTTCACACCAGAGAAACTATTCAGTATTTACATATGTGTGTCTTATTTATTTTGCTTAAGAGTATGGCCTCAATATGCATACATTTACCTATAAATGTCTCTAGTTTCTTGTTCTTTATGGCTGAGTAGTATTCAGTTTTATAGAAAAGCCACATCCTCTTTATCTGGTCTCCACCTGATGGGCATTTTGGCTGTTTCCAAGTTTTAGCTATTACAAACTGTGCCGCTATAAACATGGATGAGAATATATCACTGTGATATGATTCTTTTAATTGTTTTGGAAAGATACCCAGCAGAGGGATGTCTGGGTCAAATGGAACCTCTAATCCTAGTTCTCTGAGGTATCTCCACATTGATTTCCACAGTGGTTGTACCAGTCTGTACACCCACCAACAGTGGAGAAGGATTCCTTTCTCCCCACAACCCCGCCAACATTTGTTATTGGTTGATTTCTTGATAGCAGCCATTTTGTGTGGGGTGAGGTAGAATCTCAGTGTTGTTTTCATCTGTGTCTCCTGAATGATCAGTGATGTTGAAAATTTTTTCATATATTTATTTGCTGCTTATACTTGTTTGAAAAGTGTCTATTCATTTCAGATGCCCATTTTTGAATTGGGTCTTTATATCTGAGGGTCCTAATCTTTTTTAGTTCTTTATATATTCTAAATAGTAGACCTTTGTCTGAGAAACAGCTGGTGAAATTTTTTTCCCAAATTGTAAGTTTTCTCCTAGCTTTGTTGGTGTTTTCTTTTGCAGTGCGGAAGCATTTTAATAAGATGAGATCCCAGTGGTTGATTCTTTGTGGTAGTTCCCATGCTACTGAGGATTTGTTCATAAAGTCTTTTTCTATGCCAAAGTCTTCAAGAGTTCTGCCTAACTTATCTTCCAGCAAATTTAGTGTTTCTGTTATAATATTTAGATCTTTAGTCCAATTGGACTTTAGTTTAATACATGGTGAAATAAAGGTCCATTTTTAATCTTTGGCAGGTTGAAATCTGGTTTTGCCAACATAATTTATTGAAGATGCTATATTTCCTCCACTGAGGATGGGTGGCTTCTTTGCCAAAGATGAGGTAGATGAGTACATCTGGAGTTGTTTCTGTATCTTCCAATCTATTCCACTGATCCTCAAATCTGTTTCTTTGCCAGTACCATGCTGTTTTGATCACAGTGGCTGTACAGTATAGTTTCAGTTGGGGATTGTGATACTCTGTGCCATAGCTATGTTGCCTAAAATGGCTTTTGCTATTCTAGGTCTCTTGGTGTTCTGAATGAATTTTTGGATTGTTTTCTTTAGTTCTGCGAAATATACTGTTGGAATTTCAGTCGGGATTGCATTGAATCTGTTTAGCAGTTTTGGTAGTATAGCCATTTTCACCATGTTTTTTTTTTCTACCCAATAGCAAGGGATGTCCTTCCATTTTCTTATACCCTCTTCAATCTCCTTTTTCAGAGTGTTGTAGTTTTCAATGTAGAGATCGTTTGTTTCCTTTGTGAGATGGATTCCTAGATATTTCATTTTTTATGTTATTGTGAAAAGAATTATTTCCCTAATTTCTCTCTCAGTGAGTCTGTTATTTGTGTTCAAGAAGGCTATTGATTTTTGAGTGTTGACCTTTTATTGTATCCAGCTTCTCTATTGAATCTGTCAATTAAGTCTTTTTGCAGTTTTTTGTGTCTTCTATGTAGAGTATCATACCATCAGCAAATAATGACAATTTAACTTCTTATTTTCCTATCTTTATTGCTTTTCTTTCTTTCTCTTGTCTAATTGCTGAGCCACATTACTTTTAATATGATCAAAACAGTATTATTAACTGTGTTCCTCAGACTTGGCCACTAAGGAAAATCAGCGATTTAAAAAAAAAGATGTAATTTATCCTTATTAGGGATATTTTTAAAAATGTACTCTGAAGAATAATCTAATTCAGAAGTCTCAAAATAATTTTGAGCAATGCAAGTGCAATTTAACTAAATGTGTAACATCTAATGATACTTTTTAGGGAATTAATGATCATTTAAAGGTAAAAGTTCTGGTGTATTTGCAAAATAAATCATATCACTTAATAGTGCCATTGTTTTTCTTTCATTGATTCAACAAATATTATTGGGGCTATTTGGGGCTGCTGCTGTGTCACAAGGTAGATAGTAGTAGGCAAATGATAGTCTCTGTAGTTGTAGCGCTAAAGTGTAAGAAGGGAAAGATGAAGGAGATTCTTTGATGGTTACTTCTGCACTGAGATGTACATACTGAGATGGAGCCAGACATTTGAACAAAGGGGAAACTCAGTCCAGCCTGAGCTGTTGGAAAGGCTGGGTGATTCCGAAGACCTGAAAGTATGCTGCTGTGGCCAAAGGCAGGGATATAAGGGGACAGAAGGATAGAAGAGCAACATGGGGTCAGTGAGACAGACATAGACCAAACAATCCAGTTAACCCAGTTTTGAAGTACCCAGCACAATTATAAATGCTAATATGAAAAAGTGAAAGATTACAAATAAATATGTGTACATTGATTTAAAGACATGCAAAGGGTTTGCAATGGTAAAGAGGAGAACACAAACTCAAACCATTGGTGTACTATGATGCCTTTTTATAATATTCTGTTTCATGAATAGTCTGTAAAATTTTCTAACTAAACAATAGCATGTTTATATTTTAGATAAAGTAGTATGTGGCATAATGTGCTAGGAAGCTCATTCCATCAACTGAGAGTTCACTAAAAAATCTTGGCCATCTCCCTTGCTAACCGGAGCAAATGCTGTTGCACTCCACTGAGGTCCAGTCAGATCTCTCTTAAGGAGTTTAAGACACCATCATGCCCATGTGCTTCACTGCTGATTGCTCATTTCAGAAAGCTTAGATTTGAACTTTGAGTTGCTGTCGGCTTCTACAGCGGCCTACAAGTGAAAGCTGGAGATATCGAGGAGTCCACACCCTTCCCCACTCATGTTGTGTATAAATGCCCAGTTCATTTTAGCTGAAATAACAAGCTGTGAGGTGCACTTTATGCTCGGGAGCCTGCAGCTGGGGTATCCGGCTTAAGCTGGGGCTTCACTTGAAAACAGATCCTTGCTTGGCTTTTTCTCTCATTTCCTTCCTGGTTTCTCTTTCTTCTTTAATGTGCCAACTGTACTCATATCTTCAGTTTAAGTTCTTTGTCTGTGATAACTGGATTTTATTCCTTTAAAATAATAAAATCATTCATATATATATATATATATATATATATATTTATGTAACCCTTTTGTGGGGAAGGAGATTTACTGGGGACTGAATCCAAAGACAAGGCCATGCTGAACTATATCCCCAGCTCTTTTCTTTAAATTTATTTTGAGACAGGATCTCATTAAGTTGCTCAGGCTGGCCTAGAACTGGCAATCCCTCTGCCTCAGTCTCCCAAGTATTTTGAATCACAGGTGTGTGCCACCAGGACCTTTATTCATTCATCTATCCATTTTTTTATCCATCTTTATTGAACAAATACACTATTAGATTCTGTGCACCACTTAAGGTATATAGTAGTTTACCATATAATGAAAATATGTTTCAGTTTAAAACTGTATCCAAGAATCAAATATTCCAGTAGTGAAGTTGCTTGTCTTTAACAAATCCAATTATTTATTTATGTTAGATTAATTAAATTAAGTTACTAATATTGATTATATTTAATTGACTCATCAAATGAAGAAAGTACAGCAAAGATGTAATTTTTCCAGAAATGTTCAGACTCTAAGTTGCTCTTAAAGTAAACACATCTGGAATAAAAGCAAAATATATGCAATATTTTAAAAGCCTTTTATAGCATAAATTGCTCAAAACTGTGTGTTTGTTGTGAGTTTCTAAAGACAATAGCTCCAACTCATCACCTGGTTGTTTAAAAAAAAAACTTGTTTGTATTACAATGGTTACAGAACACATTTCCCCACAGGTCCAATGTTACTCATTTCTAGTTTAACTAAGAGCATTCATTACTAGCGGTTTAACTCATAATATCCCTGAACTATTATATCTTTCTATGGCTAATATAGTACATTTTCAGGATAGCAGAGCACTCTTTCTTCATATACCAAATCTACCAACTAAACACCATAGAAAAGAAATGCCACTCCTCCCTCAGGCCCTGTGAAGTATGCCCTGCTGAGCTTGCATGATTCTTTATTCTTCCTCTGGGCTTCAGCAAGCCAATGTATTCATCTTTCCGTTTGCACCACACCATCTTCAATAGCATCATCTCTCTGAGCTACCATTCCCAGGCTTTTCCCACCGAAGACTTTGCTTATGTTCACCATAGTCTCCATAATTCCAGTATTAGCCCCCCTCAATCTACGGATGCCAGTCTGAAGAGGAATTCAATGAGCCCTAATTTCCCAGTCTTCCCTGGAGAGCAAGATATGCCACACATTTCTTTCATCCTGAAGTGAAGACCTGGTGCATCAGTAGTTAGCAAGATGAGGACAACAGTGGTGAGTAATTGATAAGAGCAAATATTCTAATCCACGAGATTTAGGTTTCCTTTAAATTCTCTTTGCAATTCTTTTCATTTTTGTTGTATAGGATTTATTTTTTTCCCAGACTTATTCATAATTCATATTTTATGATGTTGTAAGTGATATTTTTAAACTTTCAGTTTGGTGTTCATTGCTAATATAGAAAAATTGATTTGTATAGTATAAAATTGCTAAATTTTCTTATACTTTAGGTTTTACACAGGTTAATTAGCTTTTCTCTAGTATTGTGACATTTGTGAATAAGGACAGTTTTACATTTTCTCCTCTATAGGCATATCTTTCAGTTCTTTTTCTTATCATATTTCACTGTCTGAAACCTCCAGTACAGTGCTGAAGAGTGAGAGTAGAAATCCTTTCATTGCTCCTTGTATAAAAAAGAAATCATTTAATCTGTCACCATTTTATGTTTGGTATGAAATTTTATAAATCTTTTATAAATTTTAGGAAGTTTTTTTATTTTTGATTTTTTTTTTTGCTGAGAAATTATTATCAGGAATGGATTCTTTTCCAAATTTTCTTTGTCTATTAAATCTGCTATAGAGTTTTTCCCTTTTCAATTAATTATTATGATTAATTATATTGATTCCTTTCAAATGTTAAATTACCCTTGCTTTCCTGACATTACCCCAATTTGGTAATGCTGTATCAACATTTTTATACATTTCTGGATTCAATTTCTTAAATTTTTTTTCAGCTTTAATTGAGTTTATTGGTACATTTTAGGGATAAAGTACAGTTACATTCATCGTTGGGATCTTGTACCTTTACATGACAGGTCTTGGTTCTCATTTTTTCCCCTTGTCCCTGCCCTCCCTTCACCCCTTCCTCCCCTCCCCATCTACAAACACTTTATTTTCATCTTTTCATTATCTCACATTTTTTTCTTTTCCCTTATTACCCTTCCCCTACCCATCCCACCTTCCCTACACCTTTAGTTCCTTTCTTCCCATTTCTAAATGTCAGTAATCTTAACAGCCCATTTGCCCATCCATTGGAAACTGGATAAAGAAGATGTGGTTTTTCTATAAAATGGAATATTACTCAGCCATAAAGAACAAGAAAATAGATTCATTCATAGGAAAATGGATACATATTGAAGATATACTAAGTGAAATAAATGTGACACATGTGTAAATACCGAATAGTTTCCCTGGTGTGAATAATCTGCAATAATACATAAGATCCTAACAAGATTACTAATAAAATTTCTTAAATTTTTGCATCTATGCTCATAAGTGGTATTGTTGTATGAATTCTTTTCTTATTCTTTGTGTGGTTTGGGTATCATGGTGCTATAGTTTAGATCTAAAATGTTCCCCCGGTGTTTCATGGGTTTACCGAATAGTTTCCCTGGTGTGAATAATCTGCAATAATACATAAGATCCTAACAAGATTACTAATAAAATTTCTTAAATTTTTGCATCTATGCTCATAAGTGGTATTGTTGTATGAATTCTTTTCTTATTCTTTGTGTGGTTTGGGTATCATGGTGCTATAGTTTAGATCTAAAATGTTCCCCCGGTGTTTCATGGGTTCAGACATGGGACCTCTGGAAGGTGACTGGACATGGGGACACCATACTTGGCAGTGGATTAACTATAACTGAATGTGCTCTTCGAAGAGAGGGCTGTGTCACAAGAGGGGAGCGGTAACAGGGAAGGTGTGTTCTCACTGGCCCCTCCTCTTACCCTTTCCCCTTCCGAGTTTCCATGCTGGTCTTATGAGGTTCAATGAAAAATATTCCAGCTTGTTCATTTTTCTGGAAGAGTTTAAATAGAGCAAGTGCTATTTTTACCTAATATTGAGTAGAATTTCTCAGGGAAGCTACGTGGGTCTGAAGCATTTTTGTACAAATTAAGTATAGATTCAATTATTTAATAAATTATCTTGAGTATCTGGGTTTTTTCCTTAGAAAGCTTTATTAGATTTTGTCTTTTGAGGAATTTTTTCTTTTAATCTAAGCTATCATATTTATTGCTATAATGTCCAAAACATTCCCTTGTAGAACTGTTATTGATACCACCTTTTTCATTCTTAATATTGATAATTTGTGCTCTCTCTTTTTTCTGATCCCACTACTCAACTTTACATATAGTACGATCTTATAAAAATACAGTATTTCAACCTCTTATCTCTATACTCCTATCATCAGGCTTATATTTTTATATATGCTATAAATACTGCAAGTTTTGTTTATAGATAGCTATTCAGATATTAAAAGGCAGAAATACAAAATTTCTTACCTATATTAATCCTTTCCTGTTCTCCCCATTTATATGTGAAGATCTATGTTTGTATGTAGTATTGCTTTTCTTCTGCCTGAAAACCATTAATTTAGAATACACGTTTGATAGAAATGAATACTCTGGTTTTATCTCTTTGAGGAAGTCTTCATTTATCATTCATGTTTTGAAAGATACCTCTGCCAGGCGTAGAATTCTGGGATGGCACTTGTTATTCTTCTACTTCTTTAAAATTATCACCTCATTATTTTGGTCTTCACTCTTTTCCAGTAAGAAGTCACCTAGGATTTATAGTTTGCTATGTGTTCTTCATTTTAGAAAATTTTAGTCGTTTAAAAAAATTTAAGTCACTTTTTACTCTCATTTTCTTATGTGATTTCTGTAATATGTTAAATGGTTTGCTATTGTTCCAAAGCCCTTTGATGCTCTGTTTTAACCGTGTGTGTGTGTGTGTGTGTGTGTGTGTGTGTGTGTGT
>NW_022900941.1:34116346-34136412 GCF_012274545.1 Fukomys damarensis | reverse complement strand
GTGTGTGTGTGTGTGTGTGTGTGTGTGTGTGTGTGTGTATGTGTGTGTGTGTGTGTGTGTGTGTGTGATTTTACTCTTTCCTCTCTATGTAGTTCTGTTTAGGTGATTTTTGTTGATCTCTCTTCAAGCTCACTGATTCCTTCCTCAGTTATTTATAGTCTAAAAGTGAGTTCATTGTGGGCGTTTTTGTATTTCTACCATTATTCCTTGATTACTTCTTATGGTTTCCAACTTTGATGAAATAATCCTTATTCTGTGTTTCTACCTTTTTGCTTAAATCTTTTAAAATATGAATCATAATAACCTTACCATGATTAGATATATTTCAATATGTCATACCTATAGTACATCTGATAGAATTTAAAGTCTTTTCACAGAGTAGGGTTTGTTTCGTGACTGTTTACATGCCTCCTTGTTTTTGTTGTTAACAATTTATACATTATGCATAACAATGGAAACTAACAAGAATGAATATGTGCCTAAAAATGACTACACTTTTTCTTCTGATAAGCTTTTAATGTGGTTACTTGAGCTATTCTAGCCTGCAGTTGAGCTGGGTTTGGGTTTGTTGTTGCTATGGATACCTAGAAACTCGGGTTTCAGAATCCTCACAGAATATCTTATGATTCTTGCAGGAAGGAGTTCAATGGCCAAATTTTTTCAAAGTCTGTTCTATCCTTTGCTTTGGATCTTCCCTATCAGCTCTGTCTCAGATTATCCTCCTTCTCCACTTTCATGCCTCTCTGCTATCCTCTTTCTGCAGTACTCTACCGTTGCTTTTGTTATTTACTACTGTACTTGTCTTCCTGGTGATGTGGATGGCGAGCAGTACTTAGTTGTCTGATGAAGCTTTAGTCTCCAGCAAACACTGTGACCTTGTGTCTCCGGAATGTGATTCAGCCGTGCTATTTCTGTCCTGTAGCCAGACAACCGTGGACTGAGCCCACTGAAACTGTGAACAAATGTAAAGCCTCTTTCCTTCAGTTTCAAATGTCAAATATTTTCTCCAGCTATGGATGTGATTATTCTCTTCCTCTAGAATATCTGTGTATTTGCTCTGTGTTACAGTATAGGATCAGTATCTTTTATAATCCGCATTAACTTTTATAAAACCTAGCCGTATGGCTTAAAAAGAGTAGGGACTAGAAATTTTTATTGGAGGATTGTGAAAAATGTGGCTACTTCTTATGTAAACAAAATATTATTTTCTTTGTTCCTTGTAATTTTATTTGAATCTTATTTTGAAAGGTAATTTAGTTGGTCCAATAAAATAGAAATCTGTTGTTCACTAGGTATTTAGAAATAAGATAAAAAACATGAATTTTATGTGGGGATCTCAGGGATTTTACTCCCATCTTTTAGCACAGATGTCAGCTAGGTTCAAAGATTCTTTAAGATGGTCTTAGTAATAGTTCAAATTATTGCAAGTTTAGCATCTTCCCAAGACACCTTCCAATTCCAAGGTTCACGGATTCTCAGTTATCTCTGGATTTTCTTTTCTAACTGAATTTCTGTTCTCTACACCAGAACCTATAGCATTTACTCTATCAGTACATCAACCCAGATGTGGAAAACAATTTTTGTTTGATTCCCACCAAAAATTGGTATGTATAAAATATACATAAAAGAACTATTATTGAAGATGTGTAAGCCCCAAAGAAAAAGGTCATCATTCAATAAACAATTTAAAATCTCTTCTTAGAGATCCCTTCTTTTTCTCACTTTTATTAAGTATAAAAGTATTTCATGCTCACATAAAAATTGAAACAGTGAATCAATATGTATAGTGAAAAATCAAAATTCACATCCTATATCTTAATAGTTTTGTTTATTCTTCCAAGGTACATTGTTTTTATTGTGGCACACATTGGTCTTTGCCAACCCAAAAGCCATCCATCCCTTGCACTCCTATGAAAAGAACTCCAGTGGCTTCAAGGAAGCAATAATGGTAACCCCAGGGCATAATCATGATTCATGTACCCCTCCTGTGAATCCTCTTTCCTATCACATATCCACTGGCAGCCATAGGACATAGTTCAGACAATGGATTACATGAGTATGGGTACAGGAATGTGACGGGAATGGAACTAGTCCTGGCACTTCAGAAAATGCACACAGCTAATTATTGAAACTCATTCACATAAAGATTCATTCACATACTCATATCTTCTCCTACATTCTCACATGCTCACATCTTTTTCTCAACATCTCACATTCAGTCTTTCAAACACTTTTTCATGTAATTTTTTATGCCTCTCACCTTCTCTTATTTTCTGAGTACTTCCAGGCTTTTTCTCTCTCACATACTCTTTCTTGAACACTCCAACTATACTTTCCTTCTCTTGCATTCTTTCTCTAACATCTTGGGGTTTTTTGTTTTTGTTTTTTGTTTTGTTTTGTTTTGTTCTGGTACCAGGGATCGAACTTGGGCCCCTGTGCTTGTGAGGCAGGTGGTGGAACCACTGAACTAAATCCCTGCGCCCCTCTTACATTCTTTCTCACCCTGTCATATGAGCTTTGCCAGTCTACAAGTTCACACTTTCACACTCACATTTCCACTCTTACAGATATATTCTATTGTGAGTCCTTTCTTTTACTTACATACTACACCTGCTCATACTCTCAAATACCACCTGTTTTCTAATACTTTTTCATTCCCTCATACGTATGCGTTCATATCTTGTTCCAATTTTGTAATTATTTTGTAAGAATAGTTGAAATTAAAATAAAGAAGATGGTGAGAGTGTACAGTAAGTGGAATTTTACCAGCTTCTGAAATTTCTCTGTCCTAAGTCACACATAGCAGCATGAGTGGTGTGGTTTGGCAAGTACTACAGAAAGAAGTCTGCTAGAAAAGCATGTGTTTTAAGTCATACTCTTCATACAATTGTGAAACTGAAAGGGATAAAAAGACAGAATAAGGTTATAGGATTTCTCCATATTTAAAAGCTTTGTCAAATGAGCTACTGTGGAAATTAGTCCCAAGCAAATGTTCAGTGCAACTGTACAGCACATGGACTAAGAGTGCTGTCTGTGGAATCAGACCACCAACAACTGGATCCTGGCCTTTCAACCCATTATCCATTTCCCAGGAAAAGAGTCATTTGTCAAAGCCTCAATCTGCTTGTCTGTAAAATAAGTGTAAGAAGAGTGGCTACACATACAGAGGCTGTAAAGAATAAACTGAACAATCTATGGGATGCTATTAGCCTAGTTCTTGGTTCACAAGAAACGTTCAATAAATATTAACAATATTGCCTGTCAATTTTTTCATATCAATTTTTATTATAAAATTTTTAGTTAGATTCTTCTTAATTTATTGTAGGACATTAGGAGAAAATGCATTCTACCAAAAGTTTCTGTTCTCAGAAACTGCGCAAGGCTAAGGGACATTATTTTACCTGGAAAACAAATCATTCTACTGGGACAGGGAATGAGAGTCACAAGAATTGTTTCAGATTGATCCATAAGAACTGTATTATCTACTGTAATCTAAATCATGAGTCCTAAATGTTCCATGAATGAATACATGACTGCACCTTCCTGAAAGCAGACAGGCAGTGTCCTTCATGACTCTTGAATCAGATTCCAAATGGCCTTAATGGTGCCCAACAAGGGGACACCAAGAGCACAGTGAGCCAGACTCAGATGAACTCTGAAGAGGGAAATCAGTATTGACCCAGACAAAGAGAGCAGCACAAGATAAAATCATTGACTGTGAGATAAAAAATAGAGAATGTATAATGTGCCTTAACATTTTATAGTAAATTATTAAGAGAAATTTCAGTCATATCCATTTTTAAACTTTGAATTTCTGGTAAAAAATTTTAAATGTATGTTTTAAAAATTGAATCAATATCTTAACATTTGTATCTATTTTGGGTTAGAATAATTCAGCACACTCTTTAAAGATCGTAATCATACTACAGATGGAGGTAAAACATCTTTTTTATTTCCCTAAGTGCTTTATGGAATCACTACTGAAACACTATGTATGGTTCCATACATCTCTGCACTATTTGTGAACAACAAAGAACAGAGAACAGAGAACAAACAATTCATTTTTGACACTTGCAGAAGGTCAGGACTAGGACCATTTTCTAGACTATATATAATACCAGAAGGGAAAGTCAATTTTTGAAACTTTGCCTTTTCTTACTGTGTGTGTGCTCATGTGTGTGTGTGTGTGTGTGTGTGTGTGTGTGTGTGTGTGTGTGCTGGGTCATTCTATGTGACATTTCTTACTGGGAAACTGTTGTGGGTCTGTAATATGGGAAATATAGACTTAAAAATTACTTTTAAATTCAAATTTAACAGGGCATCGTATATTTTTATTTGCTAACAATGATACTCTTAAATTACATAGAAGCACAAAGAGCAATGTATAACATCGAAATAGGAAAAAAGTATACGGTAAATGGTCAGCACCAGATAAATAAATTCAAAACAGAATGTAAAGAATTGCTGTGGATGTGTCAGTTATGCCACAGACTTCACATGTGTCAACCCAAGTACTTAGCATTGTCTCACCCAAGTAGTCCATTGGGTACTGTGCTCTCCTCCACTGCTTCCCAGCATTTTTCTTTCTATACTACTTATACATTTATATGGATTCAAAGGCATACATACCTATACAGTTACAAATAAAACCTGAAGAGAATTGGGTGGATGCTGTATGAAGAAAATAAGGGTGGGAAAGTAGCATGTTTGGAAGACTCAGTCTGGATTCCCCTAAAGAATATGAGAGGAGAGAGGAATCACACTGTGGAATTCTAGTTTTAATAGTGGCTTGCCTATTTTGAATAATATGAAAGACAACAGAGATTAAGATTTGGAGCTTCAGCTACTCGTGCCTTAGGTAACCCATGAACTGCATGTCACAGGGAAGCAGGGGGTGCAGAAATGGTTGACGTCACAGCATCCTTACCAGGACAGGGGGAAACTGGTGACTAGTGCCCACCTGTGCACTGTGTGAAGCTGCATAAAATAATGGCTTACTGTTTACTTCATACACTAGGAAATAATCTCATTCCTTGAGCTTTGAAATGAATTGGATGTAGAATGACTACACTGGTAGATAACAAAAGAGCTACAGTCAAGGGTGCTCCCACAAGCCACATAAAGTAGCTTTGAAGAAATCATGTGCTCTCAAAAAAATCTTTACATAGAAGTCTTCTATTAACTAGCTGTTTACATGAGTAAAAAAAAAAAAAAAATCAGTATGATCCCAATCTGTAATTACTTCCAGTAAAGAAACAATCCTGTGAGCAAGAAAAACAATTATGATACTGATCAATTTACTTTTCAGCTTTCCTTTCCCCGTAGGCTCTTTCTTGAAGGGAATTGTCAAAACAGACAAGCAACCACTTTTTCTACCTTCATCCTGTAGGAAATAAACACTCAACAAAACTCAAAATAACGAAAGACTCATCAGTGACAGAGTCTCAGTTTCTGAGTGTTGTACCACATCTCCAGGGTAAACCACGCAAAACTCTGCAGAGAACAAGATTATTCTCACCTTGGGACTAAGATGGTGACAAGCAGATGTGGGACCAGATGGAATTGCGTGACTTTGTCTTATCAACAGAATCAGGAAAACAGAAGAATTTCAGAGGAAATCGTGATGGAAAATAGAGATTTTCACTCTATGCAAGGCATATAAGAAAGATCATAATAAAATGTTTTAGTTAACTCCTGTGTCTTGAATCACAAGAAAAACTGGAATCCTTCTAACAGCAACAGATGACATCACCTCCCTCTCAGCCTCTGTATTCAATTTTGCTTTTTTTTTTTTTTTTTTTTTGAGGGGGAGGAAGGTAAGAAAATTCTCTTCAGGCTGAGAAATGGATTAACACTGTCTTCACTTGGATAAAGGTGAGAGGGCAAAGGAGTAATGAATTCCCTCCATCAAGCCCTTTTATAAGGGTACTTAATCCTATTCATGAGGGCAGAGCCATTAAGATTCAGTTACCTCCCAAAGGCCACGTGACTCAGTAGTGCTGCATTAGGGAATAAATTTCAACATAAACTTTGCAGGGAACAAAAACACCCAAATTACCACAGGGTATTCTCAGAAGATATGAACCCTAGCATAAATTCCTTATAGAAGAACCTTATGCTGATCCTTCTCTCCTATGAGCTCATCTCCTATGACCTATTATTTGCTTAATTTACGTGGAATCGAACACACAGAAATTTGGGCTAACCTTGGTAGATAGGATCTTGGAATTATTTTAATCCTGAAATGAAATAATCTTGTCCTTTGTATTCAGTGCTTTTATTCATTTATTTAACAAGTGTATCTGGAGCTTTTGCTAGTGATTCAGGCAATGAAGTAGATTCAGGGGTTTTAGGAAAATTAAGAGTCAGTTCTCACTTTCAAGGACTGCACAGTCTTAATTCTCATAGTCAGTTAACAACCATGAGACCATTCTTATGGTCACTTCCTCAAAAGAGTCATTTTTTGCCTTGATGGTACTGGCCAGATGCTCCATAAAAGCTTTTCCACTGAGAACATTATTATTGATTTTTGATCCAAATGATTCAAATGAACTGTTCAATAACACATTTTGACCCAACCTGCCTTCAACTCTACAAACCACCAACTTCATCACTGACTCACGCTTCCAGCTCTACTTCAGCCAACACATTTGGAGTAATGTGCTGTCTTCCGGATTATGTTCTTTTTATTCTCAGTGACAGCTGCTGACCTTCTCCTGATAGTAACACATTCAGTTTGTCTTTGACATGCCTTTCCTGATTCACTATATCCCTACAGGTCTTACACATCTGCACTTCCTGGCTGTGTGTATTCCTGAGGACTCATCACCTGAATTTTCCCTCACAGTCCAGCCCAAAAGCCAAGGCACCATCCACCCACTCCAGTCTGCTTTATTTGTGCCAGCCAGATCTGCCCTTCTGGTATGTGATGCCCACACAAGTGTTTTTTACAGAGAACTCTCTATTCACATTTTTACTGCAAATTTACTATGAAATTCATGGATCTGAGCAAGGCATGGTTATTTATTAATGAATATTTTTTGGAGTTTTTCTGAGATCAGACAAATAGCCTGATAATATTCATTTTTTCAATTAATATTTTCAAAAAGGTAAAGAAGTATTTAAATATTTGTTATGTAATTATTGTACAAAATATTCTTTATGGTATTCATGTGCCATCTATTGCTCTTCATGTTCAGGAATCATATGATCATGTTTTTATTGTAAAATGTATCATTCTGATCTAACTTCATATATACTATGATGCAAAACCGGTAGCAATGATGTTCTTGCCCAAAATTCCATGGCTGTTTAAATTGACTTGCAGTAAAACTGCATAGATATTTATGATCTGTAGTTTGTTAATACTATTTATTTAAAATTGATTATATTGCTTCTCCTGATAATACCTTCAATGACCCACTCAAGCATTGTTACTGTGTTGCCTTGATGATGACCATAAATGAAAACCTTACCAATAGTGTGATGAAAAGTGAATATTTACTGATTTTCTGGTCATGGCAATTCAACTCTGTTCTAATTTTATAACATGAACCTATCTCAACCTATCTTCCAAACATCTTTTCTATTGAATTCTTTATATTGTAATAACACAGTTCCTAGAATGTGATTGATTTCAGTGTTGATCATACTACATTCCTACCTTGCAATGAGAGCAGAACTAGGAGAGCAGCTCTACTGTCCTTGATCCAGTATGGCTTAAGGAAGGTAATGGGAATTTAAAAATGAGCTATAAATCGGCAAAAAAATTAATAATAATAACAGAAAAGGAAGAGATCAATAATCTAAACTATAATCACATGAGAGAGAACAAATACTGCACTGGAAAAGACTTTTCTCCCATCATTGAGTCTCTTCATTATTCTGCACTCTCTACCCTGCAAGAGAATACATTAAAAAAATATTCTTTTCAGAATTTGTTGTAAGTATAAACATATCCCTGCCTACAACACACAAACTATTTTCTCAGTCAATAACAGTAGGAAAAGTTCCTGCGGTTAGGTAATTCTGTTCAGATAGTTGCTACTGCACTAGGATTCGTGTATCTTTCATGGAGAGACTGACATTTTAAACATTACCTTTTCTATCTTCTACTCTGTATTACGTTAAAGCTAAACCTTAACCTAATTTTAGAATTATATTTGCTTAATATTGGAAATTGTCTAACTGATGCTATTATTTAATGTACTACTGATTTTGAATTTTTAAGTATATTAGAAGTACTATATTTACTGCTACAATTAAGCTATTTGAGAACTCCATCATTCTTATTTTGTGAATGATGATTTACATTTCCCCAATAAGAGGTAAAATTGAATTTTCTCACAATGTAAAATAAAAACTATTACATGTTAAATTTAAATTTTCTGTTCACTTAGAAGAAATTAGCTTTTTAAAGTTCAAAATAAGAAAACGATCCCAAGCGCAAGGACCCAAGTTCAATCCCCGATACCAAAAAAAAACAAAAAAAAAGAAAACCATAAAATTAAATGTGCTGAGGAAATAAAAAATTTTCTATCACTGTTCTCTTTTTCAGAAATAGACTTTTCTATAGTTGTTTCTATGTTTATTTTAAATATTATCATGTTTAGCTGATGAGGTAGAAAAGATATGCTTTGTGTTTGTTGCATTTATAAAATTAATACCTGCACAAGAACTTAAAGCTCACACAGCTCCATCTCCTCTTTGTCTATTCAAAATCAAGTATCTGAAAGGTTTTCTGACTTGTAAAGCTCTCCCGGGAGTCCTGTGATAGAAAATGGATAGATATAATAGCTCTAGAATTAGCATATCTCTAATATACTGAGAGACAGAGATTGACTTTGGAGAAAATATGAAAGAACAAAAACATAGAGAAATTAGCAAATGAATTTAAGATGAATACTGATTTTTAAACTTACATTCAATCCATAGAGCAACCTGAAAATTGGTATCTTTACAACATTAGTCTTAAGGAAGACAATATATGTCTCCTTTATTGGGATCTTTAATCTCTCTGAGCAGTGTTTCCTAATTTTCTGTGTAGATCGCATATATTTATTACACATTTGCTCTTAAGAGTTTGATTTTTAAGGCCTCTGCTAAGTAATTTTTAAATTTTTCTTTTTTTGCTATTTTATAAAAATAATTGATTTTTATATGTTGATTTGCATTAAGCAAACTTGCTGACTTCTACTAATTATTCATTTTGTTTCAGACTCTCTTGGATTTTCAACATTTATGACTTCTACCTTTCATGGTAGTTTTAATTCTTTCTTTCATATTTTTAATTCCTTTTCATTTTTTCTCTTGTTACAGTTACTATAATCTTTAAGACACATGACAAGTGGTGAAGGCGGGTATTGTTTTCTTCCCAACATCCAGAGGAAACATGAGCTGTTTCATCATTGAGTATGATAGTATTCATATTTTTGCAAATACATTATTAAATTGTTTCTTTTATTACTATTTTGCAGATTTTTAAAATCATGCCTATGTGTCAATATTTAAGAAATACTTTCTTCTGTATTTATTGATATTGTTAATGTATAAATTATACTAATTTTCAAACATTAAAAGTTTTGTTTTAGTGTAGAAATGAATCTAGATTTTTAAAATCATGCCTATGTGTCAATATTTAAGAAATACTTTCTTCTGTATTTATTGATATTGTTAATGTATAAATTATACTAATTTTCAAACATTAAAAGTTTTGTTTTAGTGTAATGAAATGAATCCCACTTAGTCACAATTATATATTATATATATATATATATATGTATGTATATACACACATATATTTTGATATGTTGATACTTTGTTCAAGATTTTTGTGTTCAAATTCAAGAAAGATATTAGGTTGTGATTTTCTTGCAATGTTCACTTTCAGTTTTGATTATATTAAGCTCAGTAAAGGAATAGAGTGTTTTGTGTTTTCAAAGTCCTTTTGTACAAATGCTATTATTTTTTTTAAGTATTTGAAAGAATTCAGCAATGAAGCTCATCAAGCCAGAAACATTTTTTTCTAGAAATGTGTTTAAATTTAAATTCGATTAATTCAATACATATAGCACTATTCATATTTTCCAACAATGATTATAGCAATCTTAGAAAGTCATATTTTCCTATTTCATGTAAATTATCAGATTTGTTAACAGAAATTTAAAATATCAAGCTTTTCTTTACATCACTGAAGGATATTTGATAATACTCATTTTTTCACTTTTGCTATTGAACAGCTGTATTTCCTTTTTCTTTTGGTCTGTATATAGAGGTTTAAAATTTTTATCAATATTTTGAAAGAATTTATTCCTGGCTTTCAAGATTTATCTCTTTAATGTTTCTACTCATTATCATTTCCTCTGTTCTCTTTTCTTTGCCTTTGATTTGCTCTTCTTTTTCTAGATCCTTGAAATAGAAGCTTAGACTATTCCTTTTTACTTTTTGTTATAATCATTAGCACATATTAATTGAACAATATAATGAGTTCCTTTGTGACACTTTCCTACATGCTAACTTTGATATTTTGATTATATCCACCTTCTCTAATGCTCTTAGTCCCCTCCTCCTTCCAAAATAATTCCCCTTCTATTTTCATGTCATCTCTTTTTATCTCTAGATTGCACATATAAGAAGAAACATTCAATATTTGTCTGAGCCTGGCTTATTTAATTTAACATGATAATTTATAGTTCTATTCATTTTCCTGCAAATGATGATTTCAAGTTCTTTATGGAAGATAGATAGATAGAAAGAAAGATATATGTTCTTGTCTATTCACCCAGTGATGGGCATCTGGGCTGATTTCATAACTTTGCTATTGTGAATAATGCTTCTATAAACATGGGTGTTCAGGTATCACTAGTATATGATGACTTTGATTACAGGGCTTATATCCAGAATGGTATAGCTCGATCATATGGTAGTTTTAGCTTTAGTTCTTTGAAAGACTCTCATACTGATATGAGTGGCTGTATAATTTATGTTCAACCAACAGTGTATGAGAATCCCCTTTCTCCTGAATCCCTACTAGTATTTATCATTTTCTTGGTAATACACATTATGACCTCAGTGAGATGAAATGCCACTTGGTTCTGCTTTGCATTTCACTGGTGGCTATACATACTCAGCATTTTTTCATATACTTATTAGTCATTTGTACTTCTTTTTTGAGAAGTGTCTGTTCAGTTCATTTTCTCATTTATTATTAATTTTTTTGTTCTTCTATTGTTAAGTTTTTTTAGTTCTTTCTATATCCTGGATATTAATCCTCTGTTGGAAAAATGGCTGTCAAAGATTTTTCTCCCATCCTATAGGCCACCTCTTCATTTCATTGATTATTTCCTTTGCCATGCAAAAGCTTTTTAATTTGATGCAATCTTACTTGACAATTCTTGCTATTCATTTCTGAGCTATGGACTCCTGTTTTAAAAATTATTGCTTGGGCCAGGGATTTAGCTCAGCAGTTCAGTGGCCTGCCTCGCAAGTGCAAGGACCCAAGTTCAATCCCCAGTACCACAAAATAAATAAATAAATAAATTTTTAAAAAATAAAAATTATTGCTTATTACTAATATTTTGAAATGTTTAATCTATTTTTTCCTCTAGTAGTTTCAAAGATTCAGGACTTATATGAAGATTATCAGTCCATTTTTAGTTGATTTTTGTACAATGTTATAGGGATATTGTGGCAGTCCAGCTGTCACAACATGAACATGCCTGAGTTGGGGAGTGAGGATTGAGAAAGGAAAGAACACTCAAGCCTGAGTGGAGACCAAGAGAAGTCTGATTTATTTCACTGAAACAGCTCCTTTTAAAGGCACATCAACAGGAAGCACCTGACTCCTACAGATAACACCAGATCTTTGGCTATCTCTTCAAGTTTCTCCCATGCAGGGTCAAAAACAAGTTCAACACGTGCAGTCCTTAAAAAGGAACAAATGTTAACAAATGCTAATTAGGA
Source organism: Fukomys damarensis (assembly GCF_012274545.1). Taxonomy (NCBI): domain Eukaryota; kingdom Metazoa; phylum Chordata; class Mammalia; order Rodentia; family Bathyergidae; genus Fukomys; species Fukomys damarensis. The sequence continues at coordinate 34,124,451 of NW_022900941.1, read as the reverse complement.
ACATCCTGACCACACATTGTGTCAATGCCTTGATTATAAAGAAAGAAGTTATCTTTCAAATGTTGAATGCCAGTGGGTCATGACTGGCTCCCACATCTCCCCCTTTTTATTATATTTAGTGCAGGGACTTTCCCAGATCAGCAGAAAGACTGTGCCTGTCTTAGGTGAGAAATGTCCAGAGAAATCCCTTACCCGTCATCAAGCCATGAGAAATGGAATACTCATGCTCTGTTTTAGGTTGGATATTTCTCCATAATTCTCCTACCCATCTTTGACTACCAGCCTCTGTAGGGGTTATACCATTGGTTGTGAAGGCCTGACATATAGCTTTCTCTACCTCTATCAATATTTGTAAACCTTGGTCTTAATACCAGGACTCATTAATTTTTACAGGCATCATTACAAAGGGAGGTTGTATCAAAACCATCACAGAATGAAAGGAAGTCATCATTTCTGAGAATATACAATTGGTCAATTTGCAATTAAGACAGCTGATATTATATTATCAGTTTATACAATTGGTTAACTTATAATTAAAATAGCTGTTATATTCATTATCAGTTTCAATTACAATCTCTATACTTTTTACTAATAACATATAAGGAGTATTAACACAAGGCATTATATTAGAGGCAATGTCAACAATATTGAAACTAAGGCTAGTAACTTTGACATCTGACCATAAACACATTTCTCCCAATGCAGCAGCAAGTTTTCATATTTCTCGCAATGCAGCAGCCAAGTTTTCAAATGTTGTTTTGAGAAAAAGCTGAATCTGTCCACCAAAGTCCTTCAGATAAGCTTAAGTCTGCAGAATATTTGAGTGACCAGTCTAAAAACTTTGAGATGTCTCATTAAATCACGAGTCCCATTAAATCCTTGTTCTGAATAATGAAATTTCTGCTTGTGCCCCAAGACACATCCTGGAGATGCAGCAGCCAAGTTTTCAAATGTTGTTTTGAGAAAAAGCTGAATCTGTCCACCAAAGTCCTTCAGATAAGCTTAAGTCTGCAGAATATTTGAGTGACCAGTCTAAAAACTTTGAGATGTCTCATTAAATCACGAGTCCCATTAAATCCTTGTTCTGAATAATGAAATTTCTGCTTGTGCCCCAAGACACATCCTGGAGTTTTCTCTGCTGCTTCAGTGTTGGGGTCCCAATCCGGTCTCCTCAGTGGAAACCCAGCTTCAAGCTGTTCAGGGATAGTGGTGGAGACTATAAATGTACCTGTAACCATAAGTAGGTGGAGCAGATGAGAAGGGAAAATACCTGGACCAAAAGATTATTATCATAAACAATATGCTGAAAAACCTGCATGGTCAAACAATATAAATACGTTTTGTATACCAGAAAAGTAGCAATAATAATTATTAGAATTATATGAAATCTTATGTCCTGTAATGTAGCTTTGTTTCAACAGGCTCTTCCTTTTTTTTTTTTACAGAAAATATTATATTTTGAAGATATCCATAATAAACATGTTACAGTAACATGTTTAGAATTCAGCCTTTTGATGATAATCAATGTAAACATTTTAATCATATTTAACAAGGCATATCTTTTCATAAGGCTATGAAAATTATTTTGGCGGCTCCCATTAGTGAACAAAGATCAGAATAAATTTTCTGAGCAGCTGCTTCTTTATTTACCAAAAGGAGGGTATCTAAACTTAATTTTAATTATCTTTTAATTTTTATTTGATCCTATAAAACCAGATAAGCCAGGTTGTAGAAATCAACAATTTGTATTTGACATCATTCTGATCAAAAACATAATTGGACAAATATTTTTGAACACTTACACAGACAAACATATAAGACAATTTAAAGGAATGCACTCAGATGGTTTTGGCCAATTGAACTATAAAATCTTCTAGTTACCAGGTTGTAGAAATCAACAATTTGTATTTGACATCATTCTGATCAAAAACATAATTGGACAAATATTTTTGAACACTTACACAGACAAACATATAAGACAATTTAAAGGAATGCACTCAGATGGTTTTGGCCAATTGAACTATAAAATCTTCTAGTTACGACTAGTCATATGACTAGTCAAAACTTTTGCAGGTCAAAATTAACAGAGATCTCTTAGGGTTAAAGGAATGAAAGCTCTTCTGACTGTAAATGTAAACCTTTTATAACAAATTTGAAACCAACAAGCAAGCATAAATAAATCATTTCCACACACCTTCTCTATATACTTAGGCCTTCTGGTCTTGTATATCTTTCTTTACCTGTTTTTAACAAGATGAACATACAAAAACCTTTCATGTCAAAAGTATAACTCTTACTTATAGCTTTCCTAATATTTTTCTGTCTCATTTACTATTAACCTTCTATAACAAACTTCAGTTTAAAGTGTCCTTTTTCTGTTTTCAGATTGTTACATCTTAAAATTTGACTGGTTACCAATAGAACAGTATTAACCTTAAATTTTTAGAAAAGATCAAGTTAACCCTATAATCACAGTTTAAGAATTTGTAATTCTCAAGAAGTGTTACCAAAACTAAATAGTTTTTACTAGAAGATGACTGTCACAGAGCAGTTTGATCAACTCCTAGGCTGGGTTGTTTTGAAATCTCTTTAATTATGGGGAATCCAAGGTCAGCTGCAGTCCAACGGACCTCCTGGAAATGACTTAAAATCAAGGTGAGGGGGGTAGATGAGCTTCTTTTCATCCTGTCAGAAAATTCAAAATAAGTGAGCAGACAAACAAGGAAACAAAGGAGTTCAAATAAGATATAGGACCAAGGCTTATGAAAACCAAACCAAAAGTAGAACCAGAGGTCTCATGAGCAGTTTCCTCTAGATTTTTTTTTTTTAAACCAAAAGGATGGTGTCCTGACCAGGGGGGTTTGGGAGGTCTCCCAGCCCCTGCAGTGTGGAGTCCATTAGCAGATCTTCCTGGATCTCTGGGCCTCCAAAATGATCCAGATCACAAATTACCAGTTAACAATTATCAGATATTAACAGGAAGAGAAAGACACAGAAGCAAAAAAAAAAAAAAAAGGAACAAGTACTCACTGATTGGTTTGTAAAGTTTAAGTGCTCAAGGCAGTAGGGGTGTTTTAGGGGCAGCATTGATCTCTAGCAAGCATCTCTATTAGCATTTAACCCTCTCTGTGTCCTATTTTTGGTTTTGGTTTTGGTTTTGTTTTGTTTTTTTTTACATTGTTTTCCAAATTCAAGCTTTCACAAAAGTAAACTGCCCCCCCAGGCAAGCTTTAGCTATTTGTTTTCAATCAAAAGGAGGTAAAGCATCAGTTGTCAGAGAATCAAGCATTGCTAAAGTAAAAGGGGCTGTTGGTCCATATTGGGTGCAAGCCATTTTCATTTTTTTTAATTGTTTTGACAAACGGGGTTTTCTTGAGCATCTTGAGCATCAAAGACTAGGCAGATAAGATAGCCCTCCCCAACTGAAAGCATGATTTCAAAGGAGAAATTAAACTGCTTCCCATTGCCAAGAAAACTTCTGGGAACTAGCCCCTCTCGGCCACTGGCTATAATAAAGGGCTCAAATCTGGCACAGAGTGTGGTACATCTCTATTGTTCTAACTTTTTAAAATTATTTATTTATTTTTTTATGTCTGGGATCCAAACTATCTCTGATGAGAGTCCACAAACTAAAAGCATCCACAGGTAACTTGCTAGGTCCATGTGCAGCATAATAATCCTGTAATTGTTTTCCTACCTTACTCCAAGTATCTAAGTTTACAGTGCCTTCTTCAGGGAACCAAGGAAAAACCATTTCAACAAATTCTAAAAAATTACACAATTGCTGGTGCCCTACTCTAGCATCACCGACACGCAATAAATCTTTAAGCATATGTACAAAAAGCATGCAACTATTGCTGGCTCCCATTTTTAATATTTACAAGAAAATTCACCGCTCCTTACCTTTTTGTTGAGGCCTTGTTCTTCTCTGCGGTGTCCTTCACTGGATCCCTCGATACTCAGGTTCCTGTTTAGGCACCACTTGTGGCGGTCCAGCCATCACAACATGAACATGCCTGAGTTGGGGAGTGAGGATTGAGAAAGGAAAGAACACTCAAGCCTGAGTGGAGACCAAAAGAAGTCTGATTTATTTCACTGAAACAGCTCCTTTTAAAGGCACATCAACAGGAAGCACCTGACTCCTACAGATAACACCAGATCTTTGGCTATCTCTTCGAGTTTCTCCCATGCAGGGTCAAAAACAAGTTTAACATGTGCAGTCCTTTAAAAGGAACAAATGTTAACAAATGCTAATTAAAAACATCCTGACCACACATTGTGTCAATGCCTTGATTATAAAGAAAGAAGTTATCTTTCAAATGTCGAATGCCAGTGGGCCATGACTGGCTCCCACCGGATATACTTTCAATTTTCTGTGGGTGGACATCATGTTTTTATCACATCATTTGTTGAAGAGACTGTCCTTTCTGCAGCATATGTTTTGGGCTCCTTTGTCAAGAAGCAGATGGCTGTAGGTTTGAGTATTCATTCTTGGGTTTTTCATTCTATTCCTTTGGTCTGTATGTCTATTTTTATGCCAATACTAAGCTTAAAATGTTAAAATGTCTCCAAAACATATTTTGAAATCATGTTATGATGTCTTTATCATTTTTTTCTCAAGATTACTTTGTTAGGTAGAGCATTAGTTTTTAACCTTTTTACTTCAAAGCCATTATTTTCCTCTAAATTCTCTTAGCAGCATTCCACAAATTTAACATGTTATACATAAGCTCACTATTATTCAGTTCAAACTGTTTTCTATTATTGGTTTTTATTTCTTTTTTCATAGGTTATTTAGAAATGTGATGCCTAATTTTAAAATTTTTTATTAATATATGTTTTCAATACATAATAAATTCATTGTGGGTGATTGATAGATGTAATTGTTTATAAGTGTTTTAGTTATTGTTTTGTTTTTAGTTTATGATAATTCCTCTACTCAGAAAATATAATTTGTATAATTGTAATCCTTTGAAATTTGTCCTTTTTGTGCTGTTCAATATAAAAGTCTATTTTGATATATTTTCATGTGCACTTGAAAATAAACTTTTATATTTGCAGAATATTAGTATTACGATCTTATGTTAATAAGATCAAGTTGATCATAATCCATCTAACAGTGACAAAATACATATTTTCTCAAATGCACATTGAACTTTCTCCAGTATATATCATACATTAGGTTACAATCGAAATTATGTCAAGTACCTTTTCCAATAACAAGAGTGTAAAAATTTAAGTGAAAAAAGGAAGACTTTCAGAAATAACAAAAATACATGGTAAATAGACATGATGCACCCAAATAATCAGTGGATCAATGAGAGAAGTCATGACTTTTTCTTTCTCTCTCTTTTTTTTTTTTTTTTTTTTTTTGTACCGGGGATAGAACTTGGTCCTTGCTCTTGTGAGGCACTGTGCTAAATCCCCTGCCCCTTCCTTCCTTCCTTCCTTCCTTCTTTCTTTGTTTCTTTCTTTCTTTCTTTCTTTCTTTCTTTCTTTCTTTCTTTCTTTCTTTCTATTTCTTTTCTATTGATTTGTTTGAATTCCCTGCAGATTCCGGTTTTTACTCCTTTGTCAGATACATAGTTTGCAAATATTTTCTCCCATTCTCTACATTGTCTCTTTATTCTGTTCTTTTTTATTTTTTCTTTTTGTTCATATAGAAAAATTTTTCAGTTCAAAGAAATTCCATTTTCTATTTTTCCTTTTGTAAAAACGCTTTTACGCTTTTAGAGTCTTATCGGAAAATTTATTGCTCATTCCCATGTCCTGAAACATTTCCTTTGTTTTCTTATAGTAGCTTTGTGGTTTAACATCTTACATTTATGACTTTTGTATATGATGAGAAGAAAATATAAATTAAAATCAAGCCAGCACAGAAATACAAGTGTCACATGATCTCACTCATACATGCAATCAAAGACAATGATCTTATAGAAATTGACAATAGAATGGTGATTACTGACACAAGACAGGAGGGAGGGAAAAGAGAAAAGTTAATTAATGGGTACTAAGTTACAGTTAGATAAGAGAATGAAGCTCTGGTGTTCTGATGTGCAATAGGGTAACTACAGATAATGATAATATATTTATTTTTTTAAAAGCCAGAAGAAAAAATTTTGGATGCTTTCATCACTAAAAAAAGATAAATGTTTGAAAATATGGGTTTATCCTAATTTGAACATTATACAGTGTATACATGTATTTAAAAATCACACAATATCCCATAAAATGTACACAAAATCTTCTGACAAAATATTTTTTAAATCTTGAAAAAAACAAAAATGAAAATAGAACAATAAAATTTATGAGACACAACGTAAGCCTTCCTCAGGAAGGAAGGAATGTTTATATCAAAAAGGAAGATCACAAATAATAATTAAGCCTCAAGGAAACAGAGAAGATAAGCTTACTGAATGTTAGAAATACTTCTGGCAAGGCCTCAAGACATACATAAGGAACATGTTTCTGGAGATTGGAGGAAACATGAAATTTTTCTTTTTTAATTTTTTTCCATTTTTAGTTTTCTTAGTAATATGGGCATTACATAATGATTACATTCCTTGTGTTGAGTTGGTGCAGGTACATATATAAATAGTCATCTTAATTCTCTCTCATTCCCTGCCCCCATTTCTCTCCCTACTTTTCATCTCTGGTCCCTTTCCCATTTACAAAAGATCTACCCCCCCCTATTTTTCATTATCTGTCTTTTGTTCTGCTCTTCATTTATATTCTGAATTCTTCTTATATGAGAAACTTTATGATCTTTAATCTTGTGTCTGTTTTATTTCACTTAACATTGTTGTCTTGGGATGCATTCATTTACCAACAGATAACTAGTTTATCCTTTAGGAATAGTACTTCATTGTGTATAAATACACATTTTCCTTACCCATTTATCTGTTAATGAACATATAGGCTGCTTCCAAAATTTACCTATTATGAATTGTGCTGCTAAAGTGGGTGTTCCTATAGCACTGTAATATGTTATCATAGTTTATATCTAGATGCCCACCCCAGAACCTAATATGCTCACTGATGGGACTTCACAGAGGTGATTTGATCATGGGAGTGTGATACTCAGCAGAGAGTTAGCCATGCCTTCCTGCCTTTGAACCAGTTGACTATGGACTGAATCCTCTACACCTGTGAGCCAAAATAAACTTTTCCTCTCTTAAATTGTGAATGTCAGATATTATGTCTCAGTGGTGAGAAAAGTAACTAAGCAGATGTCTTTAAGTCTTTTGGGGAAGATACCTAGAAGGAGAATTTCTGGGTTGAGTGGAATTTCAAGTTTTAGGTTTCTGAGAAGTCTCCATACTGATTTCCATAATGGTTGTACTAGCTTACACCACCAACAATGTAGAAGAGTTCCTTTTTTCACAGTACCCTTGTTAGTATTTGTTACTTTTTTATTTCTTGAGGACAGTCATTCTTTGTGGTGAAAGATGGCGCTGTTTTAATTTGCATTTTTCTAATGGCCAAAGATGTTGAACATTTTTTCTTATATTTATTGGCCATTTGGACTTCTGCTTCTGGAAAGTGTCTGTTCATTGCAGTTACCCATTTTTTAATTAGATATATTCTTTTGGGGGGATCTAATTTTTTTAAATGTTTTATGTATTCTAGATGTGAATCATCTGTTCAAGAAATAACTGGCAATTTTTTTTTCCTTTCTGTGGGTTGTGCCTTCACTTTGTTGCTTGTTTTTCCTTTACCATACAGAAACTTTCAAATTTGATATCAACCCATTTGCAATTTTTAATTTTATTTCTCATGTAGTTGGGGTTCTGTTCAGGAACGCCCTTGCTTATACCTATGTCTTCAAGAGTTTCACCTATTTTATCTTCCAGAATATTAAGTGATGAAATATTATTTTTACTGTCAGAGACCAGACTGAATTGTATTCTGTTGGATAGAAAATGGAACTCATAGTGACGAACTTGGATATTTATCTGAGGAAACTTTTAAGCAAAATATTGAAAGTTTGGCTATGGTTTTTCTAATCATTAGTATTAAAATACAAGTGAAAAGGGCTGGGGATTTAGCTCAGTTGCACTATGTCTGCCTCACAAGCTCAAGGTCCTGAGTTCAATCCCCAGTAG